>NW_011500056.1:120473-186119 GCF_000495115.2 Populus euphratica
TGTACAATTAACCTCCTTGTGGTTCGACCCCGGTCTTGCCGGGTTATTTATTACTTTGACACTCCTGCACTTGGAAGAAGACATCAATCTTTTAGTCGCGTCACATGTCTTATAGCTTATTTTGATTTGCTCTAGCTTATATTTAGATCATGAGCAATGACATAAACAAATATTACACACTTTGAATAGAATCAATAGCTTGTTAAACTAAGTATGTGTGAATTTTAGTTGAAGGAGGTAGTTTTTTTAGGGTATGTCATATTTGCTGAAGGGATATTTATGGTTCCTACAAAAATAGAGGTAGTGTTAAAGTAGGAGAGACCTACGAATGTAACTGAAATTTATAGGTTTCTCAAGTTAGCGAGATTTATGAAAGGATTGTCAAACATAGCTATTCTAATGACTTGAATGACTCTGAAAGAGATGAAATAAGAGTGAACTGAAGAGTATAAGAAGAGCTTCTATGAGTTAAAAAGAAGGTTTATGATTGCTTTAGTGTTAGCCCTGCATTCAGGAATAAAAGGATTTGTGGTTTATAGCGATGCATCAAAGAAAGGTCTGGGTTGCATGTTGAAGCAACATAGTAGGGTGATTGCTTATGCCTCAAGATAGTTAAAGCCTTATGATGTTAATTATCAATTGCATGACTTAGAGCTAGTTGTTGTAGTGTTTGGTTTAATGATATGTAAGCATTGTTTATATGGATCTTGAGTTTAAATATTCACAAATCATAAGAGTTTGAGGTATCTAAGACATATAAAGAATTAGATATGCAACAATGTTGATGAGCAAAGTTAATCAAGGATTATGATTGTATAATAAATTGCTATTCGAGAAAATAAAATGTTGTTGCAAATGCCCATAGTTGTAAAAATAAGATAGTGGCAGATGAATTGGTTAATTATAATGACATAGAATTATTGGAGTTGGGAAAGATTTATGCCTAGATAGAAATAGGACATGAGGACTCTTTGATAGCTTAATTAAAAGTAAGGTTGATGCTCCAAGATAAAGTGTTAGAAGCGTAGTAGAAAGAAGTTAAAGTTGGCTGCAGCAATGTCGCAGTCGCACAAATTAATTATCCTAACTTCAAACACAACATATAAGATAGTGTAGAGCAAGTAAGGGGTCGATCCCACAAGGAAGGTTCAAGTTAGATTTTTATGCTATATGATATGTGATTGTGCATCAAAAGTGTCATTAAGTCTCTTATTTTACATATGTATTTATTGTTTTTATTTGGTTGTTTTTATAATAATTGATGTGTTTTTTAGTAATGAAGTTTGTTTTAATGTTTCGATAGGTTTTTGGAGCTTAAATGAATTAATTCACAAAATTCAACGTCGGAATTCAGAACAAAGAATTGAAGAGACATTTAGTTGAAGATTGAAGCAAATCTTGGTTCAAATAAGTGCTCCAAATTTGTCCCAAAAATCAATTCTATTCCAATTCTAGAAAAGAATATCATATGATTTATTTCAAGCCCAAATTTGCCTTATGTTGTGTGCAAACTTCAACCATTAAACACTCAAGGTTTCAATGTCAATCTTAGCCCAAATAATAAGTACATTTGTATACTTATTTGATGCTCAAATTCAGCCCAAAATCAGCCCCAAATCAGCCCTAAATCAACCCCAAATCAACCTTCAAATCAACCCAAACACAATCCATGATCTTACATGTCCACACAACAAATAACAATTGATTTATTTTGGGCAATCCATTGATCCAAGAAGGCAAGCACATGGATGGAAAGCTGAAAGGGATATTTTAACATTATTTTGGGTCAAAAAGAAGAAGGAGACACCTCATAAATGAGGAAGAAAAACGTGCACCAAAGTAGTTGTAAAGCTGTCTTGATTTGATTTTTCAGAACACCTTTCGGTGTTTTGCCCATAACTTTTGACTCAGGTGTCCAAATGAGCTGTTCTTTAATGATCTGGAAAGGTGACAGAATTTCCTATAAATATGTCTCTAATAGACTTCTCCAGAAAAAGCTTCTAAGAGGGTCGAATTGCTGTCCAAAGTTAGAGTCAGATTTGTGTCCGAATTTTTTCTGAAATTGTATTGTGTTCTTCTTTATAGATTTCGGTTCTTTAGTTTGTAAAACTTATTTTTTCAGTTGGATTCAAGTTCTTTCATGTTTATTGAAGTGTTCTTATATATAATCATGGTTGGCTAAACTCTTTCTTGGATCCAAATCAAGGATAATGGTGATTAAGGTGAGTTCTTTAGGATATGAATGAATCTTAATGTTTATCTTCTTATTTTCTTCATGAATGATTTATTATTGTAAAGAAATTTTAGAAATCATTTAGGTAATGTTATAATCTTGAATTTTTATGCACAAACTTTAGTTTTGGTATAGAGATTGCTTGATTCAATGTCTTACTTAATATGAAAGTACTTGTTCATTCTTAAGCAATAATCAATCTTCATCTTTCTAATCTTCATTGTAATATCTTCAGATCTAATATCACCATTGTTGAGATTAGGTTGAGTTATCTTATATATGTTGAAGAAATCACCAATACATCACCATTAAAATTGATTTGGACCAAGACTTACTTTTCTTGTCATTTAAAATCTATTTACATTTTTTTTTATCTTTGAAAACAAATCCATCAATTATTTTGAACCAAGTTATTGTTAATTTAATTTCTCTTGAGTTTTTTTTTTGTTACTTAGCTTAATTTCCAGATCTAGCTCTCTGTGGATATGACCTCGATCTTACCGAGTTAATTGCTACATCGCACACTCGTGCACTTGCGAGTTAAAACAAGCCGATCATAAAAAGCGGTCAAGCAATTTTGGCGCCGTTGCCGGGGAGCTAGCAAGCAAAGGTAACAAATTTAGATTTGATTATTGGAAAACTAAAAAAAAATCATATAAAAAAAATTTAATTGGCTGGTTTTACCGCCTAAAAAAAATTTGACCTTAACGTTTTGGATATTGGACTATTAATTGTTGGATTTTGGTTGGTTCAACCATTTTTCTTTTATTTTCTATTCTTATTAGTTGCTAATATTTTTCTTGTTTATTTCATTTTATTTGGTTGATATTGTTTTTATTTATTGTCTAAAGTGCTTGGCCGGTATTATGCCTTTTTTATTCATGCTTGTTATAATTATCTTTTAATGTTTATTGTTGTTATTTTTCTTATATTTATTGTCTAAAGTGCTTGGCCGGTATTACCGCCTTTTTATTCAAGCTTGTTATAATTATCTTTTAATGTTTATTGTTGTTATTTTTCTTATATTTATTGTCTAAAGTGCTTGGTCGGTATTACCGCCTCTTGTTTATTTCAGTTTATTTTGTTGTTTTGTTATGATTATTTTTCTTATATTTATTGTTTGAAGTGCTTGGCCGGTATTACCGCCTTTTTATTCAAGCTTCTTATAATTATCTTTTAATGTTTATTGTTGTTAATAGTGCTTATTAGTTGGAGAGTAAATTTCTTAATTTGTTGTATTTTTATTTTTGAGCTATTACTTTTATTTGCATTTTTTTTTCTTTTCTTTCCTTTCTTTTCATATTCATATAATTGTTATATTATTATTATTATTATTATTATTTTATCATGGCTAATGTTGAAGATGTAGAGGGTGAAGGGAGTGTTCAAGGTAATGGACCTCCACAATTCAATGATCAACCTAATTTTCAAACTCTTAGAGAGTATCTTCACCCAGCTAGACAAAGTACACCTTCGTGTATTATCTTACCTCTTAACCAACAAGCTTTCAATTTGAAACCGGGCATGATTCAACTTCTTCCCACATTTCATGGTATGGATTCTGAAAATCCATACATACACATTAAAGACTTTGAAGAGGTATGTAATACTTTTATTGATAGAACATGCACCGAGGAAACCATTCGGCTTAAATTGTTCCCATTCTCTCTAAAGGATAAAGCCAAGCTTTGGCTAAACTCCTTGCGTCCTAGGTCTATAGGTACATGGAGAGAAATGCAAGCTGAATTTTTGAAAAAATACTTCCCCACTCATAGGACAGCAGCCTTACAACGTCAAATGATGAATTTTTCTTGTAGTCCAAATGAGTCATTTCACCAAGCTTGGGAAAGGTTTAAAGACTTGTTAAATGCATGCCCTCACCATGGTTTTGAGATGTGGAGGTTAGTGAGTTTCTTTTATGACTCTCTTACCGCAGATTTTAAAAAGTTAGTGTCAACCATGTGTAATGGTGAGTTTTATGACAAAGAACCAAGTGAGGCCTTTGATTTTTTTGATCAATTGGCTGAAAACACAAAGCAATGGGAGACTTCTCTCTCAGTTCATGTTGAGTCTAGAAACACCATTTCTCATTCAAGTGGGAAGTTTCAATTGAAAGAGACTGATGACCTCAATGCTAGATTAGCCTCATTGGCTAGGAAAGTAGAGTCTCTTGAGATTAAAAAAGTGCATGTTATAAGTGAACAACAAGAGGAAAGTTGTGTTGTTTGTGAGAGCAAAGGGCATAGGACAACTGAGTGTCCTACCATTCCAGCCTTCAAGGAAATGCTATATGGCCAAACTTCTGATTCAAGTAATGTTAGAAAGCCATTTCCAAACCAAGTAGGCAATCCCTACTCTGAGACCTATAATCCTGGATGGAGGAACCACCCAAATTTTGGATGGAGAAATGAGGGCTCTTCAGTACCTCAAACATTTCAACCTCCACCCCAACCATTTCATGCTCCCACACATAACACATACCAACCACCTCATAAGAGATCCTTAGAGGATACTCTTCAACAATTCATGCAAACACAAGGAGGAATCAACAACCAAGTTTACAAATTCCAAGACCAGACCAATAGGACCTTAGATGACATTCGAAGTCAACTAACTAAGTTGACTCAATCACTAAGCATTCAAGAGAAGGGAAAAATCCTAGCTCAACCAATGCCCAATCCTAGAGGTCAGGTACACATGAGTGAATCCTTACCTAGTGAACCTTCAAACCATGAACAAGTCCAAGCCATCACTACCCTTAGAAGTGGAAAGATTGTTGACAAAGGTGTAGGTTTTAGGATTCCTAAAGGTATTGTAGAGGACAAATCTAGGGAAAGTGAAGAGGGAATCAAAACACAAGTGACAAATGAGAGTTTAAGTGACAGAGAAGGTGAGATAAATGAGAAAGAGATGAGTGAGAAAGGGGATGATTCAAGAAAAATTGGAGTCAAAATGAGTGATTTAGAATTTGTTCCTAGAGCACCATTTCCACAAAGGTTAGGGAAACCTAAACAAGATCTTATGAACTCAGAAATCTATGAATTGTTCAAACAAGTGAAAGTCAATATTCCACTCCTTGATGCAATTAAACAAGTTCCATCTTATGCAAAGTTTCTTAAGGATTTATGCACAGTCAAAAGGAGATTGAATGTGAAAGAAAGAGCTTTTCTAACTGAACATGCTAGTGCCATCATCCAGTTTAAGACCCCTCCCAAATACAAAGATCCTGGTTGTCCTACCATTTCATGCATTATTGGAAGTCATAAGATAGATCAAGCTTTGTTGGATTTAGGAGCAAGTGTGAATTTAATACCCTACACTGTTTATGAACAATTAGGTTTAGGAGAAATCAAGCCTACTCGAATCACCCTTCAATTAGCTGATAGGTCAATCAAGATTCCCAGGGGTATCGTTGAGGATGTGTTGGTCCAAGTAGATAAATTCTACTTTCCTGTTGATTTTGTAGTGTTAGACACCGCACCAATTCAAGGTTCTAATGCCCCCATCCCAGTCATCTTAGGGAGACCTTTCCTAGCTACATCCAATGCCTTAATTAACTGTAGGAATGGGGTGATGAAATTGTCTTTTGGGAATATGACTGTGGAGATGAACATATTCAATGTCTCCAAACAAATCGGGGAACATGAGGATATTAGAGAGGTAGATTTCATCCAAACATTTTGTCAAGAACACTTTGAGAGAGTGTGGATCAAGGATCCATTGGAGAGAACTTTAATTCATGATGAAACATTTTGTTCTTTGGAATGTGTTGATGAGGAGGTAAGAGAACTCGAGACTTATCTAGATCCAATGCCTATTATGTCAATAGGTCAATGGACCCCATCATTTGAGCCTTTGATTTCACCCCAAGTGAAAGTTGAGGAATCTCTTGTCCAGCCTGATAAACTAGAAAGGAAGCCTTTACCGAGTGATCTTAAGTATGCATTTCTAGGGGAAGATGAATCATATCCTATTGTGATCTCATCAAAACTTAGCATAGAGCAAGAACACAAACTTTTGAGAGTGGTGAGAAAACACAAGAAAGCAATTGGGTGGAAAATTACTGACTTGAAAGGAATTAGCCCTCTTTTATGTACACATAGAATCTATCTTGAAGAAGAGGCTAAATCTGTTAGACAAATGCAAAGACGATTGAACTCAAACATGAAGGAAGTAGTGAGAGGTGAAGTGCTTAAGCTACTTGATGCAGGTATCATTTACCCTATTGCAAACTCAAAATGGGTTAGTCCAACCCAAGTTGTCCCTAAAAAATCTGGAGTCACGGTAGTGAAGAATGAAAATAATGAGCTGGTACCAACTAGAATCCAAACTGGATGGCGTATGTGCATTGATTATCGTAAATTGAACATGGTGACTAGGAAAGACCATTTTCCGCTTCCATTTTTAGACCAAGTGCTTGAAAGAGTAGCTGGAAGAGCTTTCTATTGTTTTCTAGATGGATACTCAGGTTACAACCAAATTGAGATTTCTTTAGAAGACCAAGAAAAAACCACTTTCACTTGTCCTTTTGGTACCTATGCTTATAGAAGAATGCCTTTTGGTTTGTGTAATGCACCAGCCACTTTTCAAAGGTGTATGATGAGTATCTTTAGTGACATGGTGGAAAATTTTTTGGAAGTTTTCATGGATGATTTTTCAGTTTATGGGGATTCTTATGAGTTGTGTCTAATGAATCTAGAAAAAGTTCTTGAAAGGTGTGAAAAAAGCAATCTTGTACTCAATTGGGAGAAGTGTCATTTTATGGTGACACATGGCATTGTTTTAGGTCACATTGTCTCTTCAAAAGGGATAGAGGTAGATAAGTCAAAAGTGGAAGTCATTCAAAAATTAACTACCCCTAAGACTGTGAAAGATGTGAGATCCTTTTTAGGACATGCTGGTTTTTATCGAAGATTCATTCATTTTTTTAGTACCATTGCCAAACCATTGTGTAACTTGTTGTCACAAGATGTCCCATTTGATTGGATATCAAAATGTCAAGAAGCTTTTGAAAAGCTTAAAGGGTTGTTGACAACTGCACCAATCATACAAGCTCCTGATTGGTCTTTACCATTTGAACTGATGTGTGATGCTAGTGATTTTGCGGTTGGGGCTGTTTTAGGGCAAAGAAAAGACAAGAAACCTCATGTCATATATTATGCTAGCAAGACTTTGAATGATGCTCAATTGAATTACACTACAACTGAAAAAGAACTCTTAGCTGTGGTCTTTGCATTAGACAAGTTTAGGTCTTATTTGGTTGGATCTCTTGTTATTGTTTCCACTGATCATGCAGCATTGAAATATTTGCTCACAAAACAAGATGCCAAACCACGTTTGATTCGATGGATCCTCCTACTCCAAGAGTTTAACATTGAAATTCGAGATAAAAAGGGAGTAGAGAATGTAGTGGCTGATCATTTGTCTCGTCTTTCAAGCTATAAGACCATAATTGATGAATCTCCAATAAATAAACTCTTTACTGATGAAAATTTATTTTGTGCAGGTACTGTCTCTTACATTGGTTCTCCATGGTATGCTGACATAGCAAATTACCTAGCCACAAGTCAGATTCCTTCTCATTGGTCTAAACTTGACAAACAAAAATTCTTGCGCAATGTGCGCACCTTTTTTTGGGATGACCCCTACCTATTTAAATATTGTCCTGACCAAATTATTAGGCGGTGCATCCCTGATCATGAAATTTCAAGGGTCATTAATTTTTGTCATGCATTAGCTTGTGGTGGGCATTTCTCTTCCAAGAAAACCATTGCCAAAATCTTACAGTGTGGTTTTTATTGGCCTACCATGTTTAAAGATGTTCATGCCTTCTGTGTTGCATGTGACCGATGCCAACGACTAGGTAGCCTCACTAGGCGTAACATGATGCCCCTTAACCCCATCCTTGTTTTGGAAATATTTGATTGTTGGGGGATTGATTTCATGGGACCTTTTCCAAATTCATTTGGTTACCAATTCATCCTTGTAGCTGTTGATTATGTGTCTAAATGGGTGGAGGCCATTGCATCTCGAACCAATGACCATCGAGTTGTGGTCAAATTCTTGAAAGAAAATATTTTCTCTCGTTTTGGCATGCCCCGGGCTATGATTAGTGATGGGGGAAAACATTTTTGTAACAAGCCCGTTGGGATTTTGATGAGAAAATATGGTGTAATTCACAAGGTCAGTACCCCCTATCACCCACAGACTAGTGGCCAAGCTGAGTTGGCAAATAGGGAGATCAAGAACATTTTAGAGAAAACAGTCAATCCAAACCGTAAAGATTGGTCCCTACGACTAGTTGATGCTTTGTGGGCATATCGCACTGCTTATAAGACCTCTTTAGGAATGTCTCCTTATAGGCTAGTTTATGGAAAGCTTTGTCATCTCCCTGTTGAGATTGAGCACCGTGCATATTGGGCCATTCGGCAATTCAATGACAATGAAAATGAGGTTGGCAAAAATAGAAAGCTTCAATTGGATGAATTAGAGGAGCTAAGAAATGATGCATTTGAAAATGCAAAAATTTCAAAACATAAGATGAAAACTTTGCATGATAAACATATTCTTAGAAAATCCTTTCATGTTGGTCAAAAGGTTCTCTTATATAATTCACGATTACATCTCTTTCCTGGGAAGTTGAGGACAAAATGGATTGGTCCATTTGTGATTAAATCCATCTCTGAGCATGGTGCATTTGAGGTAGAAAATCCCAAGAATGGAAATATTTTCAAAGTAAATGGTCATCGATTGAAACTTTATCTTGAAAATGTTGTGGCTGAAGTTGAGACATTGGATCTTGAAGATCCAATACCATTGTAGTATCAAAAGTAATGAGTTTTTATTTTTATTTTCATTTTCATTTTCATTTTTTTCTTCTTTCTTCCATCTCTTATATTTTCTTGTTCATGCATTCGGGACAATGCATTATTTTAAGTTGGGGGGTGTGAGGTTCTTTATTTTCAAAAAAAAAAAACATCAATGTTTTCTTTTATGTTTTCTTTTAGTTGTGATATGCAGGTTAAAAAAAAAAAATCAACCAAGAAGTCAGCTCATGCCCAATTCAATCAGACATTCATCCTTGAAAATAGAAGGGGAGTAACAATTTTCTAATCTTTATACTTTTCTTCTCTTTCTCTTTTACATTGAGGATAATGTAAAACATAATTTTAGATATTTCATTATGTTGAATGCTTGAGATAACCATGCTTGTTAAAAAAAAAAAATACTTGCATTGGTATGTGAATGAGACTTGTTTAGGATCATCATTACTTTTTTGGGTTCATTATTGTGTTAAACATTGCATGCTTTAATTTGGGATAGATAATATCTTATAAAGCAAGATATAGCATATTTTTTTTTAAGATTACTGAAGTACATCTTTCCTTGTAAAAGTTGTGTGAGTTGTGTGAATATGCATGAAAGATGAGTATGATGTTTTACTTGTGATTATCCCTTTTGATCTAGTCCTAAACAAGGTTTAAGTAAATAGAGTAATAATCATTACATAAATAAATAAATAAATAAATGTGTACAAAGTTCTATCTACTCCAATGTTTTGAGTTACTTAGTAACTAGGGGTATTCATCACAAATGTTTATCTTTACGTCAAACGGCAGCTTGAAATATGAGTATGCAAAGCACTTTAAGTTTGTGACTTTGTGAGTAATCGGGTGCATTCATCACAAATGTTTGTATTCGCGTCAAAAGGGAAGTGACAACTTAAAGACAAAGAATAAATCATATCTTCAAAAAAAAAGAAAAAAAAAGAAAAAAATATATATATAGATATTTCTTTAGTTTGCTACCTTGTTTGTGTTGGTGAGAAGGGAAGATTACAAGTTGAGTTTTCATATGAATCAATTATGTTGGTTGCACGATAAATATGACTGAATTTGGAAATTTTGTATGGATGTTTGATTTAGAGAATGTGAGTATGCTTATTTTTCTGTATTTTCTATTGTGTACACTAAGTTAAACATACCAATGTTTGCATGATAGGTCCTTCAAGTGTGATGAATCGAGCCTAATTATGGTTGCTATTATTATTATTTTTATTTTAAAGGTTTTATGTTTTCTTTTGCTTGAGGACTAGCAAAATCTAAGTTGGGGGGTGTGATTGTGCATCAAAAGTGTCATTAAGTCTCTTATTTTACATATGTATTTATTGTTTTTATTTGGTTGTTTTTATAATAATTGATGTGTTTTTTAGTAATGAAGTTTGTTTTAATGTTTCGATAGGTTTTTGGAGCTTAAATGAATTAATTCAAAAAATTCAACGTCGGAATTCAGAACAAAGAATTGAAGAGACATTTAGTTGAAGATTGAAGCAAATCTTGGTTCAAATAAGTGCTCCAAATTTGTCCCAAAAATCAATTATATTTCAATTCTAGAAAAGAATATCATATGATTTATTTCAAGCCCAAACTTGCCTTATGTTGTGTGCAAACATCAACCATTAAACACTCAAGGTTTCAATGTCAATCTTAGCCCAAATAATAAGTACATTTGTATACTTATTTGATGCTCAAATTCAGCCCAAAATTAGCCCCAAATCAGCTCTAAATCAACCCCAAATCAACCTTCAAATCAACCCAAACACAATCCATGATCTTACATGTCCACACAACAAATAACAATTGATTTATTTTGGGTAATCCATTGATCCAAGAAGGCAAGCACATGTATGGAAAGCTGGAGGGGATATTTTAACATTATTTTGGTCAAAAAGAAGAAGGAGACACCTCATAAATGAGGAAGAAAAACGTGCACCAAAGTAGTTGTAAAGTTGTTTTGATTTGATATTTCAGAACACCTTTCGGTGTTTTGCCCATAACTTTTGACTCAGGTGTCCACATGAGCTGTTCTTTAATGATCTGGAAAGGTGACAGAATTGCCTATAAATATGTCTCTAATAGACTTCTCGAAAAAAAGCTTCTAAGAGGGTCTAATTGCTGTCCAAAGTTAGAGTCAGATTTGTGTCTGAATTTTTTCTGAAATTGTATTGTGTTCTTCTTTATAGATTTCGGTTCTTTAGTTTGTAAAACTTATTATTTCAGTTGGATTCAAGTTCTTTCATGTTTATTGAAGTGTTCTTATATATAATCATGGTTGCCTAAACTCTTTCTTGGATCCAAATCAAGGATAATGGTGATTGAGGTGAGTTCTTTAGGATATGAATGAATCTTAATGTTTATCTTCTTATTTTCTTCATGAATGATTTATTATTGTAAAGAAATTTTAGAAATCATTTAGGTAATGTTATAATCTTGAATTTTTATGCACAAACTTTAGTTTTGGTATAGAGATTGCTTGATTCAATGTCTTACTTAATATGAAAGTACTTGTTCATTCTTAAGCAATAATCAATCTTCATCTTTCTAATCTTCATTGTAATATCTTCCGATCTAATATCACCATCGTTGATATTAGGTTGAGTTATCTTATATATGTTGAAGAAATCACCAATACATCACCATTAAAATTGATTTGGACCAAGACTTACTTTTTCTTGTCATTTAAAATCTATTTATATATTTTTTTATCTTTAAAAACAAATCCATCAATTATTTTCAACCAAGTTATTGTTAATTTAATTTCTCTTGAGTTTTTTTTGTTACTTAGCTTAATTTCCAGATCTAGCTCTCTATGGATATGACCTCGATCTTACCGAGTTAATTGCTACATCGCACACTCGTGCACTTGCGAGTTAAAACAAGTCGATCATAAAAAGCGGTCAAGCATTAACAACAAATCAAGTTCCTTTCATAGTTTAGGTGTCGGTTATACCATATAGTATGGGCTATGAAAGTGTCAAGCATTTGTTGTACCAAGTGTTATACAACATAAATCAAGATTAGTCATTTAACAAGCAAAGTATTAAAGAGTGAACAAGATAACAAATACAAAGCATGTTAGTATCAAACATTAAAGTCCATATTGAGTTTACATTATACTTATTCTTACACCATTACTGTAACCTTTTCACCTTGATATAGTAAACTTAGCTAAACATAATGAAAGAAAGAAAAATAAATAAACAAAATAAGAACATAAATAAGATAATCTATTAATCTTTGTTTATGCTTCTCATTTCCTTTCCTTTACTTAGTTAACTTTTATCTTATTTACGTTCTTATTTGGTTTATTCATGTTTCTCTCTTTTATTATGTTAAGGTGAAAAGGTTACACTAATGGTGTAAAAATAAGTATAGTATAAACTTAATATGGACCTTAATGTTTGAAACTAACATGTTTTGTATTTATTATCTTGTTCATTTTTAATATTGTGCTTATTAAATGGTTAGTCTAGATTTGTATTGTATAACACTTGGTACAACAAATACTTGCCACTCTCATAACCAATTGTATGATATAACCGACACTTATGATATGAAAGGAACTTAATTTGTTGTTAATATAAGTTACAATCATGAATACCTGACAACATTTATAAGTATTACCATTATTTGAATAAGATAACTAATGTAATCATGTTAACAATTTATAATCCTGTTGGAACCTTCTTTGTGTGTGGTTTCTAGTTGAGTAATAAAAAGAGTTTATATTATACTTGTTTGGAATATTGTTAGTGGATCCTTTAACCTTGACAATTATTTTATCCTTGTTTAATCCTTAGATTAATCTTACAACTCAAAGTCATCTTCAATTCATCATCATCATTATCATTATCATCATTTATAATTATATATAGTTCGACCCTGATATTGCTGAGTTATTTATTACTTTGACACTCCTGCACTTGAGAGAATACATCAATCTTTTAGTCGTATTAATCGGAGTTGAACCATAAGGAGGTTAACTATATAAATTTTAAATGATAACAACAACAACAAAAACAACAACACCAATTTTATTTATTTAATGAAAGAAAAACTTAAACATTACAAAAATATAAAGAAAAAGAGCAAGAACATGATCTTAATCTGAAAACCAAGATGCCTAAATGCATGACAAATACCTCCCTTTATAGGTCAAAATTGAAAACTATTGATTTGTTGACTAATTATTGAGTGGGTGACTATATCTTGACTTAATGACAATCCTTATCTTCTTGCCTGAACAAAAGGTTATTACTAACATTAGAATTTGAACAGACTTAATTCATAAAAGTTCTAGGAAATTATCTTAGCTTTCCAACAAAAAAATTAACGTCATTTGGACTTCTAAATAGCATACTTGATTCTTACATTCCCTTGAATGTTTTAGGCCTATGTTTTAGCTTTTTAGCCATATAAACCAAATTAAAATCTAAGATCTACAGCTCCAGATATGACCCAATAACTGAATAGTGTTCCAGTTTGGAATGAACTAGCATCTCTTTTCTAAACTTTACCCTCTCTTTGTCTTCTCAATTTTTGTAGTTGAACTCATCAATCAATCTTTTGATTTATGTGATAGGCTTATATTTATGATGAATATTTACCATAAATTAAAGGTATCTTGTAGTATCATGCTTGTATGAAATATGTTTTAGTTAAGGAGTTATTGATACTTCAAGTGCAAAATGATGATATAAAACCTTGATAAAAATACACTTTTAAGTTCTAATCATAACCCCCAACAAACTTATTACTAGTCCCTAGTAATCAAAACATTACAATAGAAAAACCAATTTGTAAGTTCTATAAAGCAAGACATTCATCATTCAACTTTCATTAATCTATGCAGATAAACAAACTTTCATTAAATTTATATACATGTTCAATATCTCTTTACAAAATATTAATAAACCTTTCTTTTGTGCTTAATATATCAATATATAGTTATAGGGCTTTTTACTTGGATGAAAACAAAATTTTGTTCTAATGTTTAAGATTAACTTCCTTAGGTTGGGATTATTATTATTTTTTCTCTTTTTTTTTTGAATATATATACATATAACATAATGCATTTTTAACCCATGTAACAAGCTTTCGACTAATGACTCTTAGACCAGTTGGTTTTAGGGTATTAGGAGTTGAGACACTTCTTCAAGCTTAATAACTCGGGTTGCAGATACTAATATGTAGATAGTGCAATGTTTGATTCCCTTAAACTTTTCTCCTTAACCCATGGAATAAGCGTTGAGCCAATAGCTCCCAAGTTAGTTAATTTTAGGGTATTAGATGTTAAAACACCTTTTCAGGCTTAATTTCTTAGGTTAGGGAGGTTACAAAACCAAACTTATCTATGTTTTTATTATCATTAATTTTTTTCTTTTCTCAAATTATATACTATCGCTTTCCCTTAGTTATTACCTTTAACAAAAAAATATAAATAATGTAATAATCCAATCTATAACCCTATAATCATATGTTAAAGTGTGTGTGTGTGAAAATAAAGTTAAGAATATTTGTTAAATGAGTATATGAGCAGAATTAAGTGATAATAATGCGAGAGTTTGTAAACCTGAATATTTTAAGAAGTATTCTGATAGACCTTGTTAAGAATGTTTACTAAGATGTGTCTCAAGAGTCACTTTAATAAAAGAATTCTTTTACTCTACCATCCTAGTAACAATAATTTTACAAATGATTTATGAAATAAAAAACATAGTAAGTTAATTTTTTTTTATCAATTACTACTCTCTCCCCCAACCAAAATTAGACATTGTCCTCAATGTTCTAAATGAGAAAGATAGAGGATAGAAGACATCACCTGAAACAATGAACACTAACAATCCTGAAACACACTTAAACAAATATAAGAAATAAAAAAATAATAATATTTTATTAATAAAACAAAAAGACACAAGTTTTTAGAAACTTAAGCTTAAATTGCAATTGTGATTGTGACTCACATCTTCTCTTCGT
This sequence comes from Populus euphratica, assembly GCF_000495115.2. Classification (NCBI taxonomy): domain Eukaryota; kingdom Viridiplantae; phylum Streptophyta; class Magnoliopsida; order Malpighiales; family Salicaceae; genus Populus; species Populus euphratica. The sequence continues at coordinate 135,522 of NW_011500056.1, forward strand.
TTTATGTTCAAGAACAGTTTAAACACCCTTTTATGGGTTGTGGATAAGCTTCCTATACAGTTTTCTTAAAAAATAGCAAATAGGTCTTCTTTAGTTAGATTTCCGAGACTATGTCGATCATGTTTTTTATGAAATTGGGTTACAAATCATGAATTGCACGATGCACATCTCTATTAGGATGCGTCTCAATAGTTAATAGAAGATTATAAAAAGATTCCTTACTCAAGCCATCCTCAATGAATTGTATTTTATCTTTATGGTTTATAAATATCATTCCTAAAGAACAACATGTTGCATTATAAGTCCATCTGACACATCTGTGACAAACTTTCAGTCGTTTTGTATGACGTTTCTTTGTAAAAGTGCTTTTACTTGTTCCAAGCATATATGAAATGCAAGAATTGAAGGATTCACCTAATAATCAAACCTTTGCTTTAATCAACCAGCAAATATCTTTAGGAATTTCATGATTCATTAACAACCTCAATCTTGCACATCTAGCATGGTAAAATTTTATAATTGTATTATGAGGTAGAGCGAGAATATACTTTTTTAATTTTTCAAAATTGGTGTCCATTTTCAAATGAGAATTGGATAAGAGATTTAAAAAACTGAGAAAAAGCAAAGAATTACACAAATATATACCAAGATATTAATTATTATAGGAAGCTGAAAGAACTTACTTAAGTCACGGAGTACCATTATTTGCCATTTGACTGAGGTGAGAGAGACTAGCAAAACAAGAGTCACACAAAAAAAACAAAAATAATATGAGAAAAATAAAATAATAACCTTTATCTATAGGATTATTTAAACCAATGAATTCATTTTCACTAGAAAAATTATCAAAGTAATCTTTCAAACGATGCCCATTTACCTTAAAAACATTACCATTCTTTAGATTTTCAATATCAAAGGCCCCATAAGGATACACATGTTTCACAATAAATGGGTCGTTTCATCTTGATCTTAGGTTTCTAAGAAATAAATGGAGTTAAGAATTATAAAGCAAAACTTTTTGACCAATATCAACTTTTTGATAATTTTTACAAGTTTTGCAAAATACATGTGTCCTTGATCAAAGGGGGCCAATAAAATCTATTTTGTAAGATTTTCGCAGCTATCATTTTTTACGAGAAATTACCCCCACATGCCTCAAAAATAACAAAATTTAATGACACTACTTACCTCATTGTCAAGAATGCATCTTCAAAATATTTAATTAAAATAATTTTTGAATAAGTAAAGGCCATCCCAATAAAAATTCTTCACTTCGTTCAAAAACTTTCATTTGTCTTTGGTATTCTAATGAGCTAGCAAATCTCATATTGCAAGAAAATTGACAAAATTAGCGAACCAAGACATTAGACTAAGAGAAAGTAAGGATTCGTTAGGAAAGTAATCATTGATTGGTGTGATATCGGTTGTCGAATCTATTATCACTCTTGATAAAAGATCCACATCAATAATTTTGATGCCTTTCTTATCCGTGATTTCTTTCTGAGAACAAATCATTTGCAAATCTTCAGATTCATTAAACTTAATTTTACTTAAAATAGATTCAAGTTGATCATAATCTAATTCTTCAATAACATCTACTTCCTATGAATCATTTTCATCTCCAGGTTGCTTTCGAATGTTTAAAATATTCATCTTTTATATAATTTTTCCAAATGATAGCTTCGTCGGTCCATTCCTATAATTAAACAATACATTAGAATTTGCAAGAAATGAATGTCCTAAAATAACAGGAAATGAATTACATGTTTTAATAGATTGTGTCTGAGATAATAAAATCTACAGGATAAATGAATTTATCAACTTGTACTTGACACGACTAAAAGATTGATGTCTTCTCCCAAGTGCAGGAGTGTCAAAGTAATAAATAACCCGGCAAGACCGGGGTCGAACCACAGGGAGGTTAATTGTACAAATTATAAACAACAATAATAACAATAACAACAACAACTCAACAATAGTAATAATAATAATAACAATAACAATAATAATAATAATAGTATAATAATAATAATAATACTAGTAGTAGTAGTAGTAGTAATAATAATAATAATAATAATAATAAAGAAAGAGAAGAAGAAGAAGAAGATGATGAGAACTTAGAGATGGAATATTAATGTAAGGATTAAACAATGATAATAACAAATGTTAAGGTTACAGGTTCCACTAATGGTATGTCAAACAAGTATAGTATAAACTCTTATTATTCAATAAAAAACCATACACAAAGGAGGTTCCAATCAGATTATATATTATTAACATGGTATATCAAACAAGTATTGTTGTTTATAATTGTTGTCTATAATTTGTACAATTAACCTCCCTGTGGTTCGACCCCGGTCTTGCCGGGTTATTTATTACTTTGACACTCCTGCACTTGGGAGAAGACATCAACCTTTTAGTCGTGTCAAGCTTTTGGCGCCGTTGCCGGGGAGGTAAGTTCTTGTATAAATTATAGTAGTTATTTTATTTTCTCTTTCCACTTTTCTTGTATATAACTTTCTTTCTTTTCTCTTGTTTCTTCTTCTTTTGTTTTCTTCTTCTTTTTATTCTATTCCTACACGTGCATGAGAGTGTGGTCACGTACATCAAGTGGTAGACTTTGTAGGATATCCTCATCATTTTCAGAAAATATGGCCGAAGAAGATAATCAATCACTTCATAATGAGAATAATGAGAATAACCGTGCTAGAACACTTAGAGACCACATGAATCCCACAAGAACAAGTGCACCATCATGCATAGTTTTTCCTCCCGATGCATCTCATTTTAATTTTAAACCAGGTATTATTCAACTTTTACCTTCTTTTCATGGTTTAGAATTGGAAAATCCATACTTGCATTTAAGGGAATTTGAGGAGGTGTGCAACACATATAATAACTTAAATTGTAGCATGAACACCATCAGATTAAAGCTTTTTCCTTTTTCATTAAAAGATAAAGCTAAAACATGGCTACAAAATTTAAGACCAGGATCCATTCGTGCTTGGGATGAAATGCAACAACAATTTTTAAAGAAGTTTTTCCCATCTCATAGAACAAACTCTTTCAAGAGATAAATCACCACTTTCACTCAAAAACCAGGAGAAACATTTTACAAATGTTGGGATAGGTATCGAGACTTGCTTAGTACTTGCCCTCATCATGGTTTTGAAACATGGAGATTGGTTTCACCTTTCTATGAAGGGTTAACACCTAAAGATAGGCAAATGGTTGCATTGATGTGCAATGGAACTTTTGAAGATAAAGCCCCTAATGAAGCAATGGAGTACTTAGACTTGTTAGCTGAAAATGCTCAAGATTGGGACACCGCGGGTACTTATGAGGCACCGAGTAACACTCAACCTCATACATCTAGTGGAGGTATGTACAACCTTAGGGAAGACCATGACCTTCAAGCCAAGTTTGCATCTTTAGCTAGAAAAGTCGAGGCACTAGAATTGAAAAAGAGTGGTTAATTAAAATCTGTTGAAAACATTGTGTGTCAAATATGTGAAACAAATGAATACTTAACCAATGATTGTCCAACCTTGCCTTCTTTTAAGGAATATCTCCATGAACAAGCCCATGCTTTAAATAGTTTTCAAAGGGCCAACCACAACCCATACTCCCAAACATACAACCCTGGTTGGAGAAATCACCCAAATTTTAGTTGGAAGAGTGAGAACAACAATGCACAAACTTCACAACCACCATTTCAAGCACACCACAATTTCCAAAATTCTCATGGATATGCACCTCCTTATGCTCCACCTCCTAGAAGAAATCTTGAGGAAACATTGCATGCATTTATTGAAAAGCAAGTGATAATCAATACTCAACTTGCTCAAAACATGACAGATTTTAAAGATACTCTTGCTAAATTAACATCTGCTCTCAGTTTCCAAGAGAAAGGTAAGTTTTCATCTCAACCGCAACAAAATCCCAAGGGGCCATACAATGCAAATGCAAGTAGTTCCGGAAGCCAACATATGGATCAAGTCAAATCAGTCACTACTCTGGGCAATGGTAAGGTTATTGAAAAACCCTCTCTTGAACCTTATGAGAAAGATGATGAGTCAATCTCTGAGGGTAAGGAAGGGGTTGAATATGAAAATTGCTAAGAAATGACTGATTCACCGCCAGCACTTCCATTTCCTCAAGCCATGACCAAACAAAGGAAAGTCAATCACAACTCTGAAATCTTTGAAATTTTCACACAGGTAAGGATCAATATACCTTTGCTGGATGCAATTAAACAGGTTCCTTCTTATGCTAAATTTTTGAAAGATCTATGCACTGTGAAGAGGAAACTAAATGTGAAAAAGAAAGCCTTTCTAGCCGAACAAGTAAGTGCTATTCTTCAGAACAATAATGCTTTGAAATATAAAGACCCTGGTTGTCCTACAATTTCTTGCTTTATTGGAGAGCATAAAATTGAAAGAGGCTTATTTGATCTTGGTGCTAGTGTGAATTTACTTCCATATTCAGTTTTTCAGAGTCTCAATCTAGGTGAGTTAAAACCAACTTCTATAACTCTTTTACTTGCCGATAGATCTATAAAAGTGCCTAGAGGAATAATTGAAGATGTGTTAGTACAAGTCGATTAATTCATTTATCCTGTGGATTTTATTGTCTTGGACACAGAACCTATTGAAGCATGTAATTCATTTCCTGTTATTTTAGGACGTCCATTTCTTGCAACTTCTAACGCATTGATTAATTGTAGAAATGGACTGATGAAGCTATTATTTGGAAACATGACATTGGAGATGAATATTTTCAACATTTGTAAGCAATCTGGAGATGATAATGATTCACAAGAAGTAGATCATATTGATGAATTAGTTTATGATCTACTTGAATCTACTTTAAGTAAAAATGAATTGGATGAAACTGAAGATTTGCAAATGGTTTATTCTGAGGAAGAAATCATGGATGAAACAAGCACCGAAAATGTTGATGCGAATCTTTTGTCAATAGTGACAACAGATTCGACATCTGACATCACACCAATTGATGATTACTTTCCTAACGAATCCTTACTTTCTCTTAGTCCAATGCCTTGGTATGATAAAAATATCAATTTTCTTGCTTTAGGAGATTTGCCAACTGATTGGAGTACCCAAGACAAAGAAAAGTTTTTGAACGAAGTGAAGAGCTTTTATTGTGATGACCCTAACTTATTCTAATATTGTCCTGATCAAATATTTCAAAGATTCATTCCCGACAATGAGGTAAGTAGTGTCATTAAACTTTGTCATTCTGAAGCATGCGGAAGTTATTTCTCGTCAAAAAAGACAGCTGTAAAAATCTTTCAAAATGGATTTTATTGGTCCACCATGTTTAAGGACACGCATGCATTCTGCAAAACTTGTGAAAATTGTCAAAAGATTGATACTGGCCAAAAAGTTTTGTTTTATAATTCTCGACTCTATGCATTCCTTAGAGAGTTAAGACCTAGATGGAGCAATCCCTATGGGGCCTGTGATATTGAGAATTCAATGAATGACAATGATTTTAAGGAAAATAGACATCGTTTGAAAGCTTACTTTGATAATTTTCCTAGTGAAAATGAATCAGCTGGTTTGAATGATCTTGTAGATAAAGGTTGATTATTTTAATGAATCAACTGGTTTGAATGATCTTGTAGATAAAGGTTGATTATTTTGTTTTTCTCACATTGTTTTTGTGTTTCTTTTTGAGTGATTTTTGCTAGTTTCTCTCACCCCGGTCAAATGGCAGATAACGGTACTCCGTGACTTAAGTCGGTTCTTTCAGTTTCCCACAGTTACTGATATTTGTGTATATATTTGTGCAATTCTTTGAATCTCTCTTCCAATTCTCATTTGAAAATGGACACTAATCTTGAAAAATTGAAAAAGTATTTTCCCGCTCTGCCTTAGAATGCGATTACAAAACTTTATCGTGCTAGATGTGCAAGATTGAGATTGTTAATGAATCATGGAATTCCTGAAGATATTCGCTGGTTGATTGAAGCAAAGGTCCGATTATCAGGTGAGTCCTCTAATTCCTTTATTTCACACATGCCTGGAACAGGTAAAAGCACTTTTGCAAAGAAACGTCGTGCAAAACGACTCAAAGTTTGTCATCGATGTGCTAGATGGACTTGTAATACACAATGTCGTTCTTTAGGAATGGTATCTATAAACCGTGAAGATAAAATACAATTCATTAAGGATGGCCTGAGTAAGGAGTCTTTAGATAATCTTTTATTGACTCTTGAGACGCATCCTAGTGGAGATGTGCATCGTGTAATTCATGATTTATGGCCACTATTTCATAAAGAACATGATCGACTTAGTCTTGGAAATCTGACTAAAAAAGACCCTGTTTGCTAGTTTTTAAGAAAACTGGATGGGAAGCCTATCCTCGACCCATAGAGGGCGTTTAAGCCGTTCTTGGACGTAAAACCAAGGGAAGATGTGAGCCACAATCACAACTACCTATACATACACATGTTTTTTTTTTAAAGTAAATAAATAAATAAATAAAAAGAGAGAGAAAGTGTGTGAGACTCTAGCTGGCCTACATATAGATGTTATGATTGCCTTTCTACTTTCTCATCTATAAAACCCTCTTTTCCTTCCTTTCATTTCTACTCAACCCATACATTCAACAAATGTAGAAGTGTGTAGAAATGGCAAGTTCCTCAAGTCATCAAATAAGAAATATTTGTGTTTTTGGTGGATCTAGTCCTGGAAAAGGAAAGGAGTTTTTAGAATCAGCAAACCATCTTGGTCAGGTGCTAGCTGAGAGAAAGATTCATTTAGTGTATGGGGGAGGCAGTCTTGGGTTATTAGGAGGTGTGTCAATAGCTGCATTTTTAGGAGGTAGTCAAGTTTTAGGAGTCGTCCCTAAAGCTTTGGCACAAGGGGACATCATTGGAAAAACAATTGGAGAGGAACTTCAGGTCTCCACAATGTCGGCTCGAATGAATGCAATGTTTAACCATGCTGATGCTTTCATTGCTTATGCTGATGCCTTCATTGCTTTACCAGGTGGTCTAGGCACATTGGAAGAGATCTTTCATATTTTCTCTTAGGCTCAATTGCACATTCACCATAAACCCATTGGCTTGTTAAATGTTAATGGTTATTATGATAAGTTGTTGTCTTTTCTTGATCATGCTGTGAAACAGGAATTTCTAATATCTTCTGCACGAAAAATCATAATCTCTGCTACTACTGCTGAACAATTGATTGACCAACTACAATCTTTCATTCCTGTGATTGATCCTTCCATGAGTCGCATAAATTGGTCATCTACGGGAAGCCGTAAAAAGCTTAGATTGGATTTGAGCCTTCATTTGTGAATTTTTGTGTATTTTGGTTTTATTATTGTGTTTTGTTATTTCTTATTTTTGTTTCAGTGTGTTTCAGGTTTTGTCAGTGTTCGTTATTTCAGGTGATATCTTCTATACTCTATCTTTCTCCCTTAGAACATTGAGGACAATGTCTCGTTTTGGTTGGGGGGAGAGGGTAGTAGTTGATAAAAAAAAAAATTATTTTTCATTTCATAAAGCATGTGCATAATTGTTGTTACTAGGATGGCAGAGTAAAGGAGTGACTTTTGTATTTTTTGTAAAGTTTATGCTTTGTTTTCATTAATATCAAGTTTATGCCTTTCATTTCCTTTTCTTTACTTAGTTAACTTTTATCTTATTTATGTTCTTATTTTGTTTATCTATTTTTCTTTCTTTCATTATATCTAGCTAAGTTTAGCTAAGCAAGAGCATGATCTTGATTTGGACACCAAGATGCCTAAATGCATGGCAAATGCCTCCTTTTATAGGCCCAAATTGGGAACTATTGATTTGATGACTAATTCATGAGTGGGTGACCACCTCTTGACTTGGTTACAATCCTTATCTTCTCTTGTCTGCCCAAAACGTCATTGATAACATCAAAATTAGAGCCACTTGAATACATGAAAGTTGTAGTAAATTGTCTCAGCTTTCTTGTGTAAAACATTTAGCTCATTTGGACTTCTAGAACTCGAGATATGGGCCAAATACTGAACAATGCTCAGGTTGGAAGATAGATTCAGACTTCTTTGTTGTTGCTACAATTTAGACTTAAAAATGGCCTTTTTAGATCTTGGGCTCCATATGAAAGTTGTAGGCATTTGTCTTGCCTTTCCATCCATATAAAGTAGACCTAAATCTGAGATCTACAGCTCCAGATATGACCCAATTACCGAACAGTATTCTGGTTTGGATTGCACTGATATCTCTTTTCTAAGTTTGGTCATCTCTTTGTCCTTCCAATTTTAGTTCTTAAATTAATCAATCAATCCTTTCATTTATGTGATAAGCCTGCATTTAAATTGAATATTTACCATAAATTAAAGGTATCTTATATTATTAGATATATTTTTATAAAACATGCTTTAGTTAAGGAGTTATTGATACTTCAAGTGCAAAATGATGATATAAAACCTTGATAAAAATACACTTTTAAGTATTAATCACACCCCCCAACTAGCTTATTACTAGTCCCTAGTAATCAAAGCATTAAAATAGAAAAATGCTTTGCAAATTCCACAAAGCAAGGTAGTCATCATTTAACTTTCATTAATCTATCCAAATAAACAAACTCTCATTAAATTTAATTTTCCCTGCTGAATACCTCTTAACAAAATATTTATAAACCTTTCTTTTGTGCTCAATGTATCAACACATAATTATGGAGCTTTTCTTGGAAGAAAACAAAAATTTTGTTCTAATGTTTAAGGTTAACTTCCTTGGGATTATTATTTTTGTATTCTTCTTTTTTCATTTTTTTTCATTTGTTTTTCTTTTTTTCTTTTTTTTTTAATTATATACTATCTCTTTTCCCTTAATTGTTACCTTTAACAAAAGAACATAAATAATGTAATAATCCAATATGCAATCCACAATCATATGTTAAAGTGTGTGTGTGTGTGTGTAAATTAAGGTTTAAGAATACACGTTAAATAAGTATATGAGCAAAATTAAGTGATAACAATGCAAGAGTTTGTAAATCTGAATATTTCAAGAAGCATTATGATAGACCTTGTTACGAATAGTTACTAAGATGCGTCTCAAGAGTCATAAAAAGTTCTCCTTACTCTGCCATCATAGTAACAACAATTTTGCACATGCTTTATGAAATAGAAAACACAATTAGTTTTTTTTTTAAGCTACTACCCTCTCCCCCTAACCAAAACGAGACATTGTCCTCAATGTTCTAAGGTAGAAGGATAGAGTATAGAAGATATCACCTGAAATAATGAATATTGACAAACCTGAAACACACTAAAACAAATATAAGAAACAACAAAACATAATAATAAAACCAAAAGACACAAAGATTCACAAATGAAGGCTCAAATCCAATATAAGCTTTTTACGGCTTTCCTTAGTTGACCAATTTATACGACTCATGGAAGGATCAATTACAAGAATGAAAGATTGTAGTTGGTCAATCAATTATTCAGCAGCAGCAGCAGAGATTATGATTTCTCATGCAGAAGATGTTAGAAATTCATGTTCCACAGCATGATCAAGAAAAGACAACAACTTATCATAATAACCATTAACATTTAACAAACCTATGGGTTTATGGTGAATGTGCAATTGGGCCCAAGAGGTATTTCAATGTGCCTAGACCACCTGGTAAGGCAATGAAGGCATCAACATGGTTAAACATTGCATTCATTCGAGCAAACATTGTGGAGACCTAAAGTTCCTCTCCAATTGTTTTTCCAATGATGTCCCCTTGTGCTAATGCTTCGGGGACAACCCCCAAAACTTGACTACCTCCTAAAAATACAGCTATTGACACACCTCCTATTAACCTAAGACTACCTCCCCCATACACTAAATGAATCTTTCTCTCAGCTAGCACTTGACTAAGATGGTTTGCTGATTCTAAAAACTCATTTTCTTTCCCAAGACTAGATCCACTGAAAACACAAATATTTCTTATATGATGACTTGAGGAACTTGCCATTTCTACACACTTCTGTATTTGTTAAATGTATGGGTTGAGTAGAAATAAATGGAAGGAAGAGAGGATTTTATAGATGAGAAATTAGAAAGGCAATCATACCACCTATATGTAGGCCAACTAGAGTCTCACACACTTTCTCTTTCTCTTTATTTATTTATTTATTTACTTTTGAAAAAGCATGTGTATGTACAAGTAGTTGTGATTGTGGCTCACATCTTCCCTTGGTTTTACATCCAAAAACGGCTTAAACGCCCTTTATAGATCAGGGATAGGCTTCCCATCTAGTTTTCTTAAAAACTAGCAAATAGGGTCTTTTTTAGTTAGATTCCCAAGACTAAGTCGATCATGTTCTTTATGAAATAGTGGTCATAAATCATGAATTGTATTTTATCTTCACGGTTTATAGATACCATTCCTAAAGAATGACATTGTGCATTACAAGTCCATCTAACACATCGATGACAGACTTTCAGTCATTTTGCACGACGTTTCTTTGCAAAAGTGCTTTTACGTGTTATGAGGTAGAGCGGGAAAATACTTTTTCAATTTTTCAAGATTAGTGTCCATTTTCAAATGAGAATTGGAAGAGAGATTCAAAGAATTGCACGGAGCACCGTTCTCCACCATTCATTGAATTCTTAATATCACAGGCCCCATAAGGATTGTTCCATCTTGATCTTAGCTCTCTAGGGAATGAATAGAGTTGAGAATTATAAAACAAAACTTTTTGACCAGTATCAACTTTTTGACAATTGTCTGCCCAAAACGTCATTGATACCATCAAAGTTAGAGCCACTTGAAAACATGAAAGTTATAGTAAATTGTCTCAGCTTTCTTGTGTAAAACATTCAGCTCATTTGGACTTTTAGAACTCCAGATATGGGCCAAATACTAAACAGTGCTCGGGCTAGAAGAAAAATTCGGACTTCTTTGTTGTTGCTATAATTTAGACTTGAAAATGGCCTTTTTAGATCTTGGGCTCCATATGAAAGTTGTAGGCCTATGTCTTTCCTTTCTATCCATATAAAGTAGACCTAAATCTGAGATCTACAGCTCCAGATATGACCCAATTACTGAACAGTGTTTCGGTTTGGATTGCATCAATATCTCTTTTCTAAGTTTGGCCATCTCTTTGTCCTTCCAATTTCAGTTCTTAAATTCATCAATCAATCTTTTCATTTATGTGACAAGCTTACATTTAAAATGAAAATTTACCATAAATTAAAGGTATCTTATATTATTAGATATATTATTATAAAACATGCTTTAGTTAAGGAGTTATTGATACTTCAAGTGCAAAATGATGATATAAAACCTTGATAAAAATACACTTTTAAGTATCAATCATCTTGGGTTAATAGGAGGTGTGTCAATAGCTGTATTTGTAGGAGGTGGTCATGCTTTGGGGGTTGTCCCCGAAGCTTTAGCACAAGGGTACATCTTTGGAAAAACAATTGGAGAGGAGCTTCAGGTCTCCATAATGTCTACTCGAATGAATGCAATGCTTAACCATGCTGATGCCTTCATTACTTTACTAGGTGGTCTAGGCACATTGGAAGAGATCTTTCATGTTTCCTCTTGGGCCCAACTGCACATTCACCACAAACCCATAGGTCTGTTAAATGTTAATGGTTATTATGATAAATTGTTGTCTTTTCTTGATTATGTTGTGGAACAGGAATTTCTAACATCTTCTGCATAACAAATCATAATCTCTGCTGCTACTGCTGAACAATTGATTGATCAACTACAATCTTTCATTCCTGTAATTGATCCCTCCATGAGTCGCATAAATTGGTCATCTAAAGAAAGTCGTAAAATGCTTAAATTAGATTTGAGTCTTCATTTATGAATCTTTCTGTCTTTTGGTTTTATTATTGTGTTTTATTGTTTCTTATATTTGTTTGAGTGTGTTTCAGGTTTGTCAGTGTTTGTTAGTTCAGGTAATGTCTTTTATACTCTATCTTTTTACCTTAGAACATTGAAGACAATGTCTCGTTTTGGTTGGGGGGAGAGGGTAGTAGCTAAAAAAAAAAACTAACCATGTTTTCAATTTCATAAAGTATGTGCAAAATTATTGTTACTATGATGGCAGAGTAAAAAAGAGATCTTTTTATGACTCTTGAGACGCATCTTAGTAACCATTCTTAATAAAGTCTATCATAATACTTCTTGAAATATTCAGGTTTACAAACTCTCGCATTACTATCACTTAATTCTGCTCATATACTCATTTAACATGTATTATTAAATCTTAATTTACACACACACACTTTAACATATGATTGTGGGTTACATATTGGATTATTACATTTTTATGTTCTTTTGTTAAAGGTAACAACTAAAGGAAAAGGGATAGTATATAATTAAAAAAGAAAAACACAAAAAAAATGATGATAATAAAAATATAGATAATTTTGGTTTCGTAGCCTCCCTAACCTAAACAATTAAGTCCGAATGGGTGTTTTAACATCTAATACCCTAAAGTCAACTGACTTGGGAGCTATTGGCCCAACGCTTGTTACATGAGTTGAGGAGAAAAGCTTAAAGGAATCAAACATTGCACTATCTATGTATCAGTATCTACGACCCGAGTTACTAAGCTCGTAGGGGTGTCTCAACACCTAATACCCTAAGACCAACTAGTTTGGAAGTCATTAGCCGAAAGCTCGTTACATGGGTTAAAGATGCATGGTGTTTTAAGTTATATGTATATATATTTTTTAAAAAAAGAAAAAAAATTAATTCCAACCCAAGAAAGTTAACCTTAAACATTAGAACAAAAATTTTGTTTTATTTCAAAAAAAAAAACCCATAATTATATGTTGATATATTGAGCACAAAAGAAAGGTTTATTAATATTTTGTTAAGAGGTATTGAGCAGATATATAAATTTAATGAGTGTTTGTTTATCTGGATAGAATAATGGAAGTTGAATGACTAATACCTTGCTTTGTGAAATTTGTAAATTATTTTTCTATTTTAACGCTTTAATTACTAGAGACTACTAATAAGCTAGTTGGAGGGTGTGATTAGTACTTAAAAATGCATTTTTTATCAAGGTTTTATGTCATCATTTTACACTTGAAGTATCAATAACTCCTTAACTAAAACATGTTTTATAATAATATATCTAATAATATAAGATACCTTTAATTTATGGTAAATATTCATTTTAAATGTAGACTTATCACATGAATGAAAGGATTGATTGATGAATTTAAGAACTGAAATTGAAAGGACAAATAGATGACCAAACTTAGACAAGAGATGCCGGTGCAATCCAAACCGAAACACTGTTTGGTAATTGGGTCATATCTGGAGCTGTAGCTCTCAAATTTAGGTCTACTTTATATGAATGGAAAGGTAAGACATAGACCTACAACTTTCATACGGAGCCCAAGATCTAAAAATGTCATTTTCAAGTCCAAATTGTAGCAACAACAAAGAAGTCTGAATCTGTCTTCTAGCCCGAGCATTGTTCAGTGTTTGACTTATATATGGAGTTTTAGAAGTCCAAACATTATCAATGATGTTTTGGGTAGACAAGAGAAGATAAGGATTGTCACAAAGTCAAGAGTTGGCCACCCACTCATCAATTAGTCATCAAATCAATAGTTCCTAATTTTGACCTATAAAAGGAGGCATTTGCTATGCATTTAGGCATCTTGGTTTCCAGATCAAGATCATTCTCTTGCTTTCTCTCTTTATATTTTTGTAATGCTTAAGTTTTGCTTTCATTAACATCAAGTTTATGCCTTTCAATTCCTTTCCTTTACTTGGTTAACTTCTATCTTATTTATGTTTTTATTTTGTTTATTTATTTTTCTTTCTTTCATTATATTTAGCTAAGTTTATTATGTCAAGGTCAAAAGGTTACACTAATGGTGTAAGAATAAGTATAGTGTAAACTTAATATGGACTTTAATGTTTGATACTAACATGTTTTGTATTTGTTATCTTATTCACTCTTTAATACTTTGCTTGTTAAATGACTAATCTAGATTTATGTTGTATAACACTTGGTATAACAAATACTTGGTACTCTCATAGCCCATACTGTATGGTATAACCGACACTTGAGCTATGAAAGGAACTTGATTTGTTGTTAACATAAGTTATAATCATGAATGCTTGATGAGATTTACAAGTATTAGCATTAATCGAATAAGATGACTAATGTAATCATGGTAACAATCTAAAATATGATTGGAAACTCCTTTGTGTGTGGTTTTCTATTGAATAATAAGAGTTTATACTATACTTGTTTGACATACCATTAGTGAAATCTCTAACCTTGACATTTGTTATTATCATTGTTTAATCCTTACGTTAATCTTTCCATGTCAAAGTTCTCAACAACTTCTTCTTCTTTTTCTTCTTCTTCTTCTATTACTACTACTACTACTACTACTACTACTATTGTAGTTATTGTTATTGTTGTTATTACTATTATTGTTGTTGTTGTTGTTGTTACTATTGTCGTTTATAATTTGTACAATTAACCTCTCTGTGGTTCGACCTCGGTCTTGCCGGGTTATTTATTACTTCGACACTCCTGCACTTGGGAGAAGACATCAATCTTTTAGTCGTGTCAAGTTTTTGGCGCCGTTGCTGGGGAGGTAAGTTTTGTATAAATTATAATATTTATTTTATTTTCTCCTTTTACTTTTCTTGTATATAACTTTGTTTCTTTTCTCTTATTTCTTCTTCTTTTGTTTTCCTCTTCCTTTTATTCTATTCTTACACATGCATGATATTATGGTCATGTATATTAAGTGATAGACTTTGTAGGGTATCCTCATTATTTTCAAAAAATATGACCGAAGAAGATAATCAATCACTTCATAATGAGAATAATGAGAATAATCGCGTTAGAACACTTAGAGACCACATGAATCCCACAAGAACAAGTGCACTGTCATGCATAATTTTTCCTCCTGATGCATTTCATTTTAATTTTAAGTCAGGCATTATTCAACTTTTACCTTCTTTTCATGGCTTAGATTTGAAAAATCCATACCTGTATTTAAGGGAATTTGAGGAGGTTTGTAACACCTATAATGACTCAAATTATAGCATGAACACCATCAGATTAAAACTTTTTCCTTTTTCATTAAAAGATAAAGATAAAACATGGCTATAAAATTTGAGACTAGAATCCATTCGTGTTTGAGATGAAATGCAACAGCAGTTTTTAAAGAAGTTTTTCCCATCTCATAGAACAAACTCTTTCAAAAGACAAATCACCACTTTCACTCAAAAACCAGTAGAAACATTTTACCAATATTGGGATAGGTATTGATACTTGCCCTCATTATGGTTTTGAAACATGGAGATTGGTTTCACATTTTTATAAAGGGTTAACACCTAGAGATAGGCAAATGGTTGAATTGATGTGCAATGGAACTTTTAAAGATAAAGACCCTGATGATGCAATGGAGTACTTAGATTTTTTAGTTGAAAATGCTCAAAATTGGGACACCGCGGGTACTTATGAGGCATCGAGTAAAACTCAACCTCATACATCTAGTAGAGGTATGTACAACCTTAGGAAATATCATGACCTCCAAGCCAAGTTTGTATCTTTAGCTAGAAAAGTCGAGGCACTAGAATTGAAAAAAAGTGATAAATTAAAATCTATTAAAAACATTGTATGTCAAATATGAGAAACAAATGAACACTCAACCAATAATTATCCAACCTTGCCTTCTTTTAAGGAATGTCTCCATGAACAAGCTCATGCTTTAAATAGTTTTCAAAGGGCCAACCACAATCCATACTCGCAAATATATAACCCTGGTTGGAGAAATCACCCAAATTTCAGTTGGAAGAGTGATAATAACAATGTATAAACTTCACAACCACCATTTCAAGCACACCATAATTTCCAAAATTCTCATGGATATGCACCTCTTTATGCTCCACCTCTTAGAAGAAATCTTAAGGAAACATTGGATGCATTCATTGAAAAGCAAGAAACAATCAATACTCAACTTGCTTAAAACATAACAGATAGGTATCGAGACTTGCTTAGTACTTGCCCTCATCATGGTTTTGAAACATGGAGATTGGTTTCACATTTCTATGAAGGGTTAACACCTAAAGATAGGCAAATGGTTGAATTAATGTGCAATGGAACTTTTGAAGATAAAGACCCTGATGAAGCAATGGAGTACTTAGACTTGCTAGCTGAAAATGCTCAAAATTGGAACACCGCGGGTACTTATGAGGCATCGAGTAAAACTCAACCTCATACATCTAGTGGAGGCATGTACAACCTTAGGGAAGATCATGACCTTCAAGCCAAGTTTGCATCTTTAGCTAGAAAAGTCGAGGCACTAGAATTGAAAAAGAGTGGTCAATTAAAATCTGTTGAAAACATTGTGTGTCAAATTTGTGAAACAAATGAACACTCAACCAACGATTGTGCAACCTTGCCTTCTTTTAAGGAATGTCTCCATGAACAAGCCCATGCTTTAAACGATTTCCAAATAGCCAACCACAACCCATACTCCCAAACATACAACCCTGGTTGGAGAAATCACCCAAATTTTAGTTGGAAGAGTGAGAACAACAATGCACAAACTTCACAACCACCGTTTCAAGCACACCACAATTTCCAAAATTCTTATGGATATGCACCTCCTTATGCTCCACCTCTTAGAAGAAATCTTGAGGAAACATTACATGCATTCATTGAAAAGCAAGAGACAATCAATACTCAACTTGCTCAAAACATGACAGATTTTAAAGATACTCTTGCAAAATTAACATCTACTCTCAGTTTCCAAGAGAAAGGTAAGTTTGCATCTCAACCACAACAAAATCTCAAGGGGCAATACAATGCAAATGCAAGTAGTTTTGGAAGCTAACATATAGATGAAGTCAAATCAGTCACTACTCTTTGCAGTGGTAAGGTTATTTAAAAGCCCACTCTTAAACCTTGTGAGAAAGATGATGAGTCAATCTCTAAGGGTAAGGAAGGGGTTGAATCTGAAAATTGCAAAGAAAAGACTGATTCCCCGCTAGCACTTCCATTTCCTCATGCCATGACTAAAAAAAGGAAAGTCAATCACAACTCTGAAATCTTCGAAACTTTCAAATAGGTAAGAATCAATATGCCTTTGCTAGATGTTATTAAATAGGTTCCTTCCTATGCTAAATTTTTGTAAGATCTATGCACTGTGAAAAGAAAACTAAATGTGAAAAAGAAAGTCTTTTTAGCCGAACAAGTAAGAGTCATTCTTCAGAATAATAATGCTTTGAAATATAAAGACTCTGCTTGTCCTACAATTTCTTGCTTTATTGGAGAACATAAAATTGAAAGGGTCTTACTTGATCTTGGAGCTATTGTGAATTTACTGTCATATTCAGTTTTTCAAAGTCTCAATCTAGGTGAGTTAAAACCAACTTCTGTAACTCATTTACTTGCCGATAGATTTGTAAAAGTGCCTAGAGGAATAATTGAAGATGTGTTAGTACAAGTCGATAAATTCATTTATCCTGTGGATTTTATTGTCTTGGACACACAACCTGTTGAAACATGTAATTCATTTCCTGTTATTTTAGGAAGTCCGTTTCTTGCAACTTTTAATACATTGATTAATTATAGGAATGGACTGATGAAGCTACCCTTTGGAAACATGACATTGGAGATGAATATTTTCAACATTTGCAAGCAACTTGGAGATGATAATAATTTACAGGAAGTGGACTTTACTGCAAAATTAATTCATGATCAATTTCAAACCACTTCGAGTAAAATTAAGATTGATGAATCTAATGATTTGCAAATGATTTATTTTCAAGAAGAATCAAAGGCAAGTAATTGGAGACCATAAATTGAGGAATTGCCACCACGATCAATTACGTCTATACCTTCAAGTGTTCAACCACCCAAACCTAATTTGAAGTCATTGTCATTCAATGTCAAATACTCATTTTTGGGAGAAAATAAAACTTTTCTGATAATAATCTCTTCCAAACTTAATGGTAAGTTATTACGAACTCTGAAAATACACAAAAATACATTAGGATGGACCATAGCTGACATAAAAGGAATTAGTCCTTTGATTTGTACATATAGAATTTATTTGGAGGAAAATGCTAAAACCTCTAGAGAAATGCAATGAAGGCTCAATTCTAATATGAAACAAGTAGTGAAAAATGATTTCATTAAGCTTTTAAATAATGGAATCATTTATCCTATTTCTGATAACAAATGGGTAAGTCCTACCCAAGTTATACCCAAGAAGTCTAGAGTCAATGTGACAACAAATCAGAACAATGAGTTAATTCCCACTAGGACTGTTACTAGTTGGCGCATGTACATTGACTATAGGAAACTTAATTTAATGACTAGAAAAGATCATTTTTCTTTACCATTCATGGATTAAATCCTAGAAGAGTTATAGGTCATGAATTTTATTGTTTCCTAGATGGCTATTCAAGTTACAACCAAATTGAAATTGCATTGGAATTTCAAGAGAAGACTACTTTCACATGTCCATTTGGTATTTTTGTATATCGAAGGATGCCTTTTGGATTATGTAATGCACCAGCCACGTTTCAAAAATGCATGCTTAGTATATTTAGTGATATGGTTGAACATTTTCTTGAGATTTTTATAGATGATTTTTTTGTTTTTGGCTATTCATTTGATGATTGTTTGACTAACTTAGAAAAGGTTTTGAGCAGGTGTGAAGAGAAGAATCTTGTGCTGAATTGGGAAAAATATCACTTTGTGGTAACAAACGGCATTGTACTTGGTCATATTGTTTCATCAAAAGAAATTGAAGTTGACAAATCAAAAATCAAGTTAATTGCTAACTTGCCAACACCAAAATCTATTAAAGATGTTAAATCATTCTTAGGACATGCTGGTTTTTATAAAAGGTTCATCAAAGATTTTAGTGTAATATCTAAGCCTTTAAATAACCTTCTAATAAAGGATAATATTATTGAATGGATTGAACATTGTGAAGAAGCCTTTGTTAAACTTAAAAACTTGTTTACTTGTGCTCCTATCATTACCTTTTGAAATAATATGTGATGCTAGTGATTATGTCGTAGGTGCTGTTTAGGGACAAAGAAAAAATAAGAAACCTTATGTGATTTACTATACAAGTAAAACTTTAAATAATGCTCAAATGAATTACACCACCATTGAAAAAAAATTACTTACAGTAGTATTTGCACGTGAAAAATTCAGGTCTTATCTTGTTGGCTCACCTATTATTGTTTTTAGTGATCATGCAGCATTGAAATATCTTCTTTCTAAGAAAGATTCTATGGCTAGATTGGTGCGGTGGATTTTGTTACTTCAAGAATTTGAAATCACAATCAAAGATAAGAAAGGCACCGAAAATGTTGTTACAGATCATTTTTCAAGATTGACAACAAATTCAAAAACTAACATCACACCAATCAATGATTACTTTTAAGATAAATCTTCACTTTCTGTCTCTATAATGCCTTGGTTTGCTAATATTGTTAATTTTCTTGTTTCAGGAAAATTGCCAACTTATTGGAGTACCCAAGATAAAAGAAAGTTCTTGAACGAAGTGAAGAACTTTTATTGGGATAACCCATATTTATTCAAATATTGTCCTGATCAAATATTTCGAAGATGCATTCTCGACAATGAGGTAAGTAATGTCATTAAATTTTGTCATTTTGAGGCATGTGGGGGCCATTTCTCATCAAGAAAGACAACTACAAAATCTTACAAAGTGGATTTTACTGGCCCACCATGTTTAAGGATTTACATGCATTCTGTAAGTCTTGTGAAAATTGTCAAAAATTGGGACCTATTTCAAAACGTCATATAATGCCTTTAAATCCTATTCTTATCATTGAGATATTTGACTGCTGGGGTATAGATTTCATGGATCCATTCCCTCCATCATTTGGTTTCTTATACATATTAGTTGCAGTAGATTATGTTTCAAAATGGATAGAGGCAATTCCAAGTCAAAACAATGATCACAAAACAGTGATAAAGTTTTTAAAAGAAAATATTTTGAGTCTATTTGGAATCCCTCGAGCCATGATAAGTGATGGTGGAACATATTTCTACAACAAGCCATTTGAGTCTTTAATGAAGAAATATGGAATCACACACAAAGTTGCCACCCCTTATCACCCTCAAACAAGTGGACAAGTAGAGCTTGCTAATAGGGAGATCAAACATATTTTGGAGAAAACAGTGAACCCTAATAGGAAAGACTGGTCTTTAAGACTTAATGATGCACTTTGGGCTTATCGAACTGCTTATAAAACATCATTAGGTATGTCACCTTATAGACTAGTCTATGGAAAACCTTGTCACTTGCCTGTGGAACTTGAACATAAAGCTTATTGGGCTATTAAAGCTTTCAATTCAAATCTGGATGATGCTAGTCAACTGCGAAAATTACAAATAAATGAGCTTGAGGAAATAAGAAATGATGCATATGAAAATTCAAGAATTCATAAAGCAAGAATAAAAGAATTTCATGACAAGAAAATACATAGAAAAACCTTCAATGTTGGTCAAAAAGTCTTGCTTTATAATTCTCGACTGCATTTATTTCCTGGAAAATTAAGATCAAGATGGAGTGGTCCTTTTATTGTGAAACATGTGTATCCATATGGGGCCTATGACATCGAGAATCCAAAGAATGGCAATGTTTTCAAGGTAAATGGACATCGTCTGAAAGTTTACTTTGACAATTTTTCAGTTGAACATAACTCTATTGAATTGGGTGATCCTGTATATAAAGATTGATTTTATTTTATTTTATTTTACTTTATTTTTGTTTCTTATATAAATATTGATTTTATTTTATTTTATTTTTGTTTCTTATATAAATATTGATTTTATTTTATTTTATTTTTGTTTCTTTTTGAGTGATTTTTGCAAGTTTCTTCACCCCGGTCAAATGGCGGATAACGGTACTCCGTGACTTAAGTCGGTTCTTTCAGTTTCCCACAATTACTGATATCTGTGTATATATCTGTGCAATTCTTTGAATCTCTCTTCCAATTCTCATTTGAAAATGGACACTAATCTTGAAAAATTGAAAAAGTATTTTCCCGCTCTGCCTCAGAATGCGATTACAAAAATTTACCGTGCTAGATGTGCAAGATTGAGATTATTAATGAATCATGGAATTCCTGAAGATATTCGTTGGTTGATTGAAGCAAAGGTCCGATTATCAGGTGAGTCCTCTAACTTCATTTCACACATGCCTGGAACAGGTAAAAGCACTTTTGCAAAGAAGCGTCGTGCAAAACGACTGGATGTCTGTCATCGATGTGCTAGATGGACTTGTAATACACAATGTCGTTCTTTAGGAATGGTATCTATAAACCGTGAAGATAAAATACAATTCATTAAGGATGGCCTGAGTAAGGAGTCTTTAGATAATCTTCTATTGACTCTTGAGACGCATCCTAGTGGAGATGTGCATCGTGCAATTCATGATTTATGGCCACTATTTCATAAAGAACATGATAGACTTAGTCTTGGGAATCTGACTAAAAAAGACCCTGTTTGCCAGTTTTTAAGAAAACTGGATGGGAAGCCTATCCCCGACCCATAGAGGGCGTTTAAGCCGTTCTTGGACGTAAAACCAAGGGAAGATGTGAGCCACAATCACAACTACCTGTACATACACATGCTTGGTTTTATTATTGTGTTTTGTTGTTTCTTATATTTGTTTCAGTGTGTTTCAGGTTTGTCAGTGTTCGTTATTTCAGGTGATATCTTCTATACTCTATCTTTCTACCTTAGAACATTGAGGACAATGTCTCGTTTTGGTTGGGGGGAGAGGGTAGTAGTTGATAAAAAAAAAATTGTTTTTCATTTCATAAAGCATGTGCATAATTGTTGTTACTAGGATGGCAGAGTAAAGGAGTTCTTTTGTTAAAGTGACTCTTGAGACGCATCTTAGTAACCATTCTTAACAAGGTCTATTATAATACTTCCTGAAATATTCAGGTTTACAAACTCTCGTATTGTTACCACTTAATTCTGCTCATATACTTATTTAACATGTATTTTTAAACCTTAATTTACACACACACACTTTAACATATGATTGTGGGTTGCATATTGGATTATTACATTATTTATGTTCTTTTGTTAAAGGTAACAACTAAGGGAAAGGGATTGTATATAATTAAAAAGAAAAAAAAAAAAAAAAAAAAAAAAAAAAAAAAAAAAAAAAAAAAAAAAAAAAAAAAAAAGAAAAAAAGAAAAAAAAATGATGATAATAAAAATGTAGATAAGTTTGGTTTCGTAGCCTCCCTAACCTAAGCAATTAAGCCCGAAGGGGTGTTTTAACACCTAATACCCTAAAGTCAACTGACTTGGGAGCTATTGGCCCAACGCTTGTTACATGGGTTGAGGAGAAAAGCTTAAGGGAATCAAACATTGCACTATCTACATATCAGTATCTGCGACCCGAGTTACTAAGCTCGTAGGGGTGTCTTAACACCTAATGCCCTAAGACCAACTGGTCTGGGAGTCATTAGCTGAAAGCTCATTACATGGGTTAAAGATGCATGATGTTTTTAAAGTATATGTATATAGAGTTAAAAAAAAAAAAAAAGACAAAAATAGTAATCCCAACCCAAGGAAGTTAACCTTAAACATTAGAACAAAAATTTTGTTTTCTTCCAAGAAAAGCCCCATAATTATGTGTTGATACATTGAGCACAAAAGAAAGGTTTATTAATATCTTGTTAAGAGGTATTGAGCAGATATATAAATTTAATGAGAGTTTGTTTATCTGGATAGACTAATGGAAGTTAAATGATGAATACCTTGCTTTGTGAAATTTGCAAATTTGTTTTCTATTTTAACGCTTTGATTACTAGGGACTAGTAATAAGCTGGTTGGGGGGTGTGATTAGTACTTAAAAGTGCATTTTTATCATGGTTTTATATCATCATTTTGCACTTGAAGTATCAATAACTCCTTAACTAAAATATGTTTTATAATAATGTATCTAATAATATAAGATACCTATAATTTATGGTAAATGTCTATTTTTAATGCAGGCCTATCACATAAATGAAAGGATTGATTGATGACTTGAAGAACTTAAATTGCAAGGATAAAGAGATGGCCAAACTTAGAAAAGAGATGTCGGTGCAATCCAAACCGGAACACTGTTCGGTAATTGGGTCATATCTGGAGCTACAGATCTCAGATTTAGGTCCAATTTATATGGATGGAAAGGTAAGACATAGGCCTACAACTTTCATATGGAGCCCAAGATCTAAAAAGGCCATTATCAAGTCCAAATTGTAGCAACAACAAAGAAGCCCGAATCTGTCTTCCAGCCCGAGCACTATTCGGTATTTTGGCCATATCTGGAGTTCTAGAAGTCCAAATGAGCTGAAATTTTTACACAAGAAAGCTGAGACAATTGCCTACAACTTTCATGTTTACAACTGGCTCCAATTTTGACGTTATCAATGACGTTTTGGGCAGACAAGAGAAGATAAGGATTGTCACCAAGTCAAAAGTTGGTCACCCACTTATCAATTAGTCATCAAATCAATAGTTCCCATTTTTGGCCTATAAAAGGAGGCATTTGCCATGCATTTAGGCATCTTGATTTCCAGATCAAGATCATGCTCTTCCTTTCTCTCTTTGTATTTTTTATGCTTTGTTTTCATTAATATTAAGTTTATGCCTTTCATTTCCTTTCCTTTACTTAGTTAACTTTTATGTTCTTATTTTGTTTATCTATTTTGCTTTCTTTCATTATGTCTAGCTAAGTTAATTATGTCAAGGTGAAAAGGTTACACTAATGGTGTAAGAATAAGTATAATGTAAACTTAATATGGACTTTAATGTTTGATACTAACATGTTTTATATTTGCTATCTTGTTCACTCTTTAATACTTTGCTTGTTAAATGACTAATCTTGATTTATGTTGTATAACACTTGGTACAACAAATGCTTGGCACTTTCATAGCCCATAATGTATGGTATAACCGACACCTGAGCTATGAAAGGAACTTGATTTGTTGTTAACATAAGTTATAATCATGAATGCTTGACGAGATTTACAAGTATTAGCATTAATTGAATAAGATGACTAATGTAATCATGTTAACAATATATAATCTGATTGGAACCTCCTTTGTGTGTGGTTTCCAATTCAATAATAAGAGTTTATACTATACTTGTTTGATATACCATTAGTGGAACCTCTAACCTTGACATTTGTTATTATCATTGTTTAATCGTTACATTAATATTCCATCTCAAAGTTCTCATCATCTTCTTCTTCTTCTCTTTCTTTATTATTATTATTATTACTACTACTACTACTACTACTACTACTACTACTACTACTACTACTACTACTACTACTACTACTACTACTACTACTACTACTACTACTACTACTACTACTACTACTACTACTACTACTACTACTACTACTACTACTACTACTACTACTACTACTACTACTACTACTACTACTACTACTACTATTAATGAGAGTTTGTTTATCTGGATAGATTAATAGAAGTTAAATGATGAATGCCTTGCTTTGTGGTATTTGCAAATTATTTTTCTATTTTAATGCTTTGATTACTAGGGACTAGTAATAAGCTGGTTGGGGGGTGTGATTAGTACTTAAAAGTGCATTCTCATTAAGGATTTATGTCATCATATTGCACCTAAAGTATCATTAAATTCCCTAACAAAAGCATGTTTTATATTAGCAAGTCTAAAAATATAATATACCTTTAATTCATGGTAAATGTTCATCCTAAATGCAGGTCTATCACATAAATAAAAGGATTGATTGATGAGTTTAAGGATTGAAATTGAAAGGATAAAAAGAAGGCCAAACTTAGCAAAGTGTTGCTGGTGCATTCCAAACTCGAACACCGTTCAGTAATTTGATCATATCTGGAGCTGTAGATATCAGATTTAGGTCCATTTTATATCGATGGAAAGGTAAGACATAGACCTACAACTTTCATATGAAGTCAAAGACTCAGTTCTGCCGTTTTCAAGCCCAAATCTTAGCAACAACGAAGACGTCGGAAGCTGTCCTGCAGCTCAAGCACTATTCGGTTTTTGGCTCATATCTTGAGTTCTAGAAGTCCAAATGAGCTCTGGTTTTTTTTTATGGAAAGCTGAGACAATTGCCCACAGATTCCACAATTCAGTTGGCTATAATTCTGATGTGAGCAATGACGTTTTGGCCAGCCAACAATATCAAAAATCAGCCCACAATATCAAAAAACCAGCAGCCATTAATGTCAAAAACCAGCCACCAAATCAATGGATGCCCACCAATTCTTCAATCAATCAATAGTTCTGAAACTTAGCCTATAAAAGGAGGCATTGTCCATGTATTTAGTCATATTAATTTTCAGATCAAAGTTATCTTCTTGCTTTCTCTCTACATCTTTGTAATGTTCAAGTTTTCTTTTATGCTATAGTAATCTCTTGTTTATGCTCTTTCATTTCCTTTCCTATACTTAGTTAGCTTATATTATGTTTATGTTCTTATATTGTTTATTTGTGTTTTTCTCCTTCTTAATGTTTAGCTAAGTTAATTATGTCAAGGTGAAAAGGTTTCTCTAATGGTGTTAGAATAGGTATAATATAAACTCAACATGAGCTTTAAATGTTTATATCCAAGAAAGATTGTTATTAACATGTTTTATCTTTTTATCTTACTAATTCTTAATACCTTGCTTATTAAATGTTTAATTTAGATTTGTGTTGTATAATATTTGGTACATCAAATGCTTGATCTTTCATAGTTTTCGGCCGAAATCGTTATTATGATAGAAACTTGATTTGTTGTTAACATAAACTAGTAACATGAATGCTTGATGATATTTATAAGTATGGTATTACTTATATAAGATAATTAATATGATCATGTTAGTAATTTATAATGAGCTAATAACGAGAAATCATCCGATTAGAACCACCTTTGTGTGTGGTTTCTAGTTGAGTAATAAAAAGAGTTTATATTATATTTATTTGAAATACCATTAGTGAATCCTATAACCTTGACATATGTTTTGTTATTGTTTAATCCTTACATCAATATCACATCCCAAAACTTTCTTCAACTCCTTTTCTGTTATTATTCTCTTTAAATCTTTTTCTTTATTTGTAATTTATATAATTCACCTCCCTGTGGTTCGACCCCGGTCTTGCCGGGTTATTTTACTTTGACACTCCTGCACTTGGGATAAGACATCAACTCTTTGATCGTGTCAGTATGTCACCTTATAGAGTAGTATATGGAAAACCTTGTCACTTGCCTGTGGAACTTGAACATAAAGTTTTTGGCGCCGTTGCCGGGGAGGTAAGTTATTGTATAAATTAAATATTTTATTTTATTTTATTTTCACTTTTATTTGTTTTTCTAATTGTTGTTTCTTTTTAGGCTATTAAAGCTTTCAATTCAAATCTTGATAATTCTAGTCAACTGCGAAAATTACAAATAAATGAGATTGGAGAAATAAAAAATGATGCATATAAAAATTCAAGAATTCATAAAGCAAGAATCAAAGAGTTTCATGACAAGACAATACTGAGAAAAACATTCAATGCTGGTAAAAAAAGTCTTACTTTATAATAATCTTCTATTGACTCTTAAGATGCATCCTAGTGGAGATTTGCATCGTGTAATTCATGATTTATAACCACTATTCCATAAAAAATATACTCGATATAGTCTTCAAAAATTGACTAAAAAGGACCCTGTTTACTAGTTTTTCAAAAAATTGGATGGGAAGCCTATCCCTAACCTATAGAGGGCGTTTATAGCGTTTTTAGATGTAAAACCAAGGGAAGATGTGAGCCACAATTACAACTACCTGTACATACACATGCTTTTTCAAAAATAAAAAAATGAATAAATAAAGAGAGAGAAAGAGTATGAGACTCCAGTTGGCTAAGTGGTATGATTGTATTTTTAAGTTTTCATCTATAAAATCTTTTATTCCTTCCCTTAATTTCTACTTAACCCATACATTCAACATATATATAAGTGTGTAGAAATGGCATGTTCCTCAAGTCATCACATAAGAAACATTTATGTTTTTGGTGGATCTAGTTTTGGGAAGGAAATAGAGTTTTTAGAATCAGTAAATCATCTTAGTTAGTTACTAGCTGAGAGAAAGATTCATTTAGTGTATGGGGGAGGTAGCCTTGGGCTAATAAGGAGAGTGTCAATAGTTGTATTTTTAGAAGGTAGTCAAGTTATACGGGTTGTCCCTAAAGCTTTAGCACAAAGGAACATCATTGAAAAAACAATGGGAGAGGAACTATAAGTCTCCATAATGTCTAATCGAATGAATTTAATGTTTAAACATGTTGATGCCTTCATTGCCTTACCAATTGGTCTGGGCATATTGGAAGAGATCTTTCATATTACCTCTTACGTTTAACTGCACATTCACCATAAACCCATAAGTCTGTTAAATGTTAATGGTTTTTATAATAAATTGTTGTCTTTTCTTGATCATGTTGTGGAACAGGAATTTCTAACATCTTCAGCATAACAACTCATAATCTCTACTGTTATTGTTGAACAATTGATTGACCAACTACAATCTTTCACTCTTGTCATTGATCCCTCCATGAGTTGTATAAATTGATCAACTAAGAAAAGTTGTAAAAAGCCTAGATTAGATTTGAGCCTTCATTTATGAATCCTTATGTCTTTTGATTTTCTTAATATTATATTATTTTGTATTTTGTTGTTTCGTATATTTGTTTAAGTGTATTTCAAGTTTATCAATGTTTGGTGTTTTAGGTGATATCTTCTATACTCTATCTTTCTACTTTAGAACATTGAGGACAATGCTTATTTTAGCTAGGAGGGAGAGTAGTAGTTGATATTAAAAAAAATGGTGTTTTTTTTTCATAAACCACTTGCAAACTACTATTACTAAAATGGCAAAGTAAGGAGGAATTTTATTAACTCTTGAGACGTATTTGGTTAATATTTTTCAATGGTTATTTGCAATATTCATAACAGGGTTTATCAAAACACTTCTTGAAATATTCAAATTTACAAACTCTCGTATTGTTATCACTTAATTCTACTCATATACTTATTTAACAAGTATTCTTAAACCTTCATTTTCACACACACACACTTTAACATATGATTGTGGGTTGCATATTGGATTATTATATTATTTATGTTTTTTTGTTAAAGGCAGTATATAAATTGCAAAAAAAAAGTAAAAATAAAAATAAAATAATGATAATAAAAGCGTAGATAAGTTTAGTTTCATAGTCTCCTTACCCTAAACAATTAAGCCCGAAAGGGTGTTTTAATATCTAATACCCTAAAGTCAACTAACTTAGGAGCTATTGCCCCAACGCTTGTTATATAGGTTGAGGAGAAAAGCTTAAGGGAATAAAACATTGCATTATCTACATATTAGTATCTACAACTTGAGTTATTAAGCTTGAAGAGGTGTCTCAACACCTAATGCCCTCAGACCAACTAGTTTGGGAGTCATTAGCTGAAAGCTCGTTACATAGGTTAAAGGTGCATTGTGTTTTTAAGTTATATGTATATTAATAAATAAATAAATAAATAAAAGAAAAAGAAAAAGAACAAGATAATAATCCCAACCCAAAGAAGTTAACCTTAAACATTAGAACAAAAATTTTGTTTTCTTCCAAGTAAAGCCCATAACTATGTGTTGATATATTGAGCACAACAAAAAAGTTTATTGATACCTTGTTTAAGAGGTATTGAGCTGATATATAAATTTAATGAGAGTTTATTTATTTAGATAGATTAATGAAAGTTGAACGATAAATGTCTTGCTTTGTGGAATTTGCAAATTGTTTTTTTTTTATTTTAACACTTTGATTATGAGGGACCAATAATAAGCTGGTTGGGAGGGTGTGATTAGTACTTAAAAATGCATTTTTATCAAGGTTTTATATCATCATTTTGCACTCGAAGTATCAATAACTCCTTAACTAAATCATGTTTTATAATAGCATATCTAATAATATAAGATACCTTTAATTTATGTTAAATGTTCATCTTAAATACAGGTCTATCATATAAATGAAAGGATTGACTGATGAGTTTAAGCACTAAAATTGAAAGGACAAAGAAATGGTCAAACTTAGAAAAGAGATGCTAGTGCAGTCCAAACCAAAATACTGTTCGGTAATTGTGTCATATTGGAGCTGTAGATCTTGGATTTAGGTTTACTTTATATGGATGGAAAGGTAAGACATAGGTCTATAACTTTCATGTGGAGGTCTAGTTTTAAAAAGATCTTTTTCAAGTCCAAATTGTAGCAACAACAAAGAAGTCTGAATCTGTCCTATAGCCCAGACACTGTTTAGTTTTCAGCCCATATCTTGAGTTCTAGAAGTCCAAATGACCTTAATTATTTTTTTTTGAAAATCTAAGATAATTTCCTAGAATTTTCATGTGGATGTCTAGTTCAAATTATGACATTATCAATGATGTTTTATTCAGATAAGAGAAGATAAGGATTGTCACCAAGTCAAGAGTTAACCACCTACTCATCAATTAGTCATCAAATCAATAGTTTCTAATTTTGGCCTATAAAAGGAGATATTTGCCATGAATTTAGGCATCTTAGTTTTCAGATCAAGATCATGCTCCTGCTTCCTCTCTTTGTATTTTTATAATGCTCAAGTTTTTCTTTCATTAATATCTTGTTTATGCCTTTCATTTCCTTTCCTTTATTTAGTTAACTTTTATCTTCTTTATGTTCTTATCTTGTTTATTTATGTTTCTCTCTTTCATTATATTTAGCTAAGTTTATTATGTCAAGGTGAAAAGGTTACACTAATAGTGTAAAAATAAGTATAGTGTAAACTCAATATGGACCTTAATGTTTAATACTTTTAATACTTTGTTATCTTGTTTTGTATTTGTTATCTTGTTTACTTTTAATACTTTGCTTGTTAAATGGTTAATCTAGATTTATGTTGTATAACACTTGGTATATCAAATACTTGGCACTTTCATCGCCCAATTGTATGGTATAACCTACACCTGTGCTATGAAAGGAACTTGATTTATTGTTAATATAAGTTATATTCATGAATGTCTATCATATTTACAAGTATTAGCATTATTCGAATAAGATAAATAATGTAATCATGTTAACAATTTATAATCCAATTGGAACCCCCTTTTGTGTGTGATTTCTAGTTAAATAATAAGAGTTTATACTATACTTGTTTGAAATACCATTAGTGAATCTTTTAATCTTGACATTTGTTGTTATTATTGTTTAATCCTTATATTGATCTTCCATCTCAAAGTTCTCATCAACTTTTTATTCTTCTTCTTCTTCTTCTTCTATTACTACTACTATTACTACTATTAATATTTGATTAGTACTTAAAAGTGCATTTTTATCAAAGTTTTATATTATCATTTTGCACTTGAAGTATCAATAACTCCTTAACTAGAGCATGTTTTATAATAACAGGTATGATAATATAAGATACCTTTCAGTTATGGTAAATGCTCATTTTTAATGTAGGTATTATCACAATTCAAAGGATTGATTATTGTGATTAACTATTGGAAGTGAAAGGACGAAGAAAAGGCTAAATTTATGAAGGAAATGCCAATTCACTTCAAATTCGAACACTGTTTAGTTATTGGATCATATCTAGAGCTATAGATCTTAGATTTTAGATTCATTTATATGGTTGGAAAGATAAGAAATAGGCCTACAACTTTCATGGGTATAGAAAGCCTAAATTTTTTGTTTTCAAATTCAAAGTTTGGCCACAAAATAGAAGTCTGAATCTATCTTGCAATCCAACCCAAACACTACTCATAGTTTTACTCATAATTAGAGTTCTAGAAGTCCAAATGATCTAAAATTTTATGGGTGGAAGGAAAAGTCAATTTCCAACAACTTTGATGCAGAACACTTTGCCAAATTCGTATTGCATTAATGTCAATTCAGCCAGCTAAAGTGCTTGAGGGATGCTGTCCACCAAGTCCACTAATCAAATCATCTTGGTTAGGTATTAGTTGCAAGAAAGATTCATTTGGTGTATGGAGGAGGCAGCTTTGGGTTAAGGAAGAGTGTGTCAATAGTTGTATTTTTAGGAGGTAATCAAGTTTTGGGGGTTGTCCCCAAAGCTTGAGCAAATGGGGATATTATTGGAACAACAATTGGAGAGGAACTACAAATGTTCACAATGTGTGATCGAATGAATACAATGTTTAAACACGTTGATGCCTTTATTGCCTTACCAGGTAGTTTGGGCACATTGGAAGAGATCTTTCATATATCCTATTGGGCCCCACTTCACATTCACCATAAACTCATAGGTTTGTTAAATATTAATGGTTATTATGATAAGTTGTTGTCTTTTCTTGATCATGTTGTGGAACACGAATTCCTAATATCTTCAGCACAACAAATCATAATCTCTGCTGCTACTGCAGAACAATTAATTGACCAACTACAATCTTTCACTCCTATAATTGATCCCTCCATGAATTGCATAAATTGGTCAACTAAGGACAGTCGTAAAAAGCTTAGATTGGATTTGAGTCTTCATTTGTGAAACCTTGTGCTTTATTATTTTGTTGTGTTATTTCTTATATTTGTTTAAGTGTATTTCAGGTTTATCAGTGTTTGTTGTTTCAGGTGATATCTTCTATACTCTATCTTTCTACCTTATGACATTAAGGACAATATTTCATTTTGGTTGGGGGGAAGGGGTAGTAATTGATATTTTAAAAAAAAATTTACTAGTTGTGTTTTCTATTTGCAAAACCATTGTTACTATGATGGCAGAGTCAAGGAGTTCTTTTGTTAAAGTGACTCTTAAGACGCATCCTAGTAAATATTCATAATAAGGTCTATTATAATACTTCTTAAAATATTCAAGTTTACAAACTTTTGCATTAGTATCAATTGTTTCTGCTCATATACTCATTTAACAAGTATTTTTAAGCCTTCATTTTCACACACACACTTTAACATATGATTATGGATTGCATATTGAATTATTATATTATTTATATTCTTTTATTAAAGGTAACAACTAAAGGAAATGGATAATATATAATTTGCAAAAAAAAAGATAATAAATGTAATTAAAAAATTAAATAAAAACGTAGATAAGTTTGGTTTCGTAGCCTCCCTAACCTAAGCAATTAAACCTGAAGGAGTGTTTTAACACCTAATACCCTAAAGTCAACTAACTTGGAAGCTATTGGCCCAACGCTTGTTATATGGATTGAGAAAAAAAGCTTAAGAGAATCAAACATTGCACTATCTACGTATCAGTATCTACAACTCGAGTTATGAAGCTCGAAGGGGTATCTCAAAACCTAATGCCCTAAAACCAACTAGTCTAGGAGTCATTAACCGAAAGCTCATTATATGGGTTCAAGATGTAATGTGTTTTACGTTATATGTACATAAAAAAAAAGATAAAAAAAAGATAAAAATCCAAACCCAAGAAAGTTAACCTTAAACATTAGAACATAATATTATTTTCTTCTAATAAAAGCCCCATCATCTATGTTTTCATACATTGAGCACATAAAAAAAAAGTTTATTAATATCTTGTTTCAACAATATGAAGTAGATATATATAAATTTAATGAGAGTTTGTTTAATTGGATAGAGTAATAGAAGTTAAATGATGAATGTCTTGCTTTGGGGAACTTGCAAATTATTTTTCTATTTTAACGCTTTGATTACTAGGGACTAGTAATAAGTTGGTTGAGGGGTGTGATTAGTACTTAAAAGTGTATTTTTATCAAGGTTTTATATCATCATTTTGCATTTAAAGTATCAATAACTCCTTAACTAGAGCATGTTTTATAATAACAGGTATGATAATATAAGATACCTTTAATTTATGGTAAATGCTCATTTTAACAGGTATGATAATATAAGATACCTTAATTTATGATAAATTCTCATTTTAAATGCAGTTATTCTCACAATTCAAAGGATTGATTGTTGTGATTAACTATTGGAAGTTAAAGGACAGAAAAAGCTAAGCTTATGAAGGAAATGTTGATTCACTTCAAATTCGAACACTGTTCAGTCATTGGATCATATCTAGAGCTATATATCTTGGCCTACAACTTTCATAGGAAAGACCTAAATTTGTCGTTTTCAAATTCAAAGTTTGTCCACAAAAGAGAAGTTTGAATCTGTCCTGCAATCTAGCCTAAACACTGCTCAGAGTTTTACCTATAACTAGAGTTCTAGAAGTCTAAATGATCTAAAATTTTATGGGTGGAAGGAAAAGATAATTTTCAATAACTTTAATGAAGAACACTTTGCTAAATTCGGATTGCATCAATGTCAATTCAGTCAGCCAAAGTGCTTGAGTGATGTTGTCCACCAAGTCCACTAATCAATAGTTGGCCACTACATTAATTATCAATTACCAAATGAATAGTTCTGAATTTTAGCCTATAAAAGGAGGCATTTGCCATTCATTTAGACATTTTATTTTTCATATCAAGATCATATTCTTGCTCTCTTTCTCTTTATATTTTTGTAATGCTTAAATTTTTCCTTCATTAATTTCTTGTTCATGCTTTTCATTTCCTTTACTATACTTAGTTAACTTATATCATATTTATGTTCTTATACAACTTATTTAAGTTTTTCTTCTTCATAATGTCTAGCTAAGTTAATTATGTCAAGGTGAAAGTCAAGGTGAAAAGGTTTCACTAATGGTGTTATGATAAGTATAACATAAACTCAATATGGACTTTAATGCTTATATCCTAAACAACTTGATATTAACATGTCTTATCATTTTTATCTTATTAACTCTTAATATCTTGCGTATTAAATGGTTAATCTAAATTTATGTTGCATAACACTTGGTACATCAAATACTTGATCCTTCATAGTCTTCGGCTGACATCATTATTATGAGAGGAACTTGATTTGTTATCAACATAAGTTAGCATTATGAATACTTAATAAAATTTATAAGTATGGTGTTATGTAAATAAGATGATTAATATGATCATGTTGATAATTTATAAAGAGTTTGTACTTTACTTATCTCTAATACTATTAGTGTATCCTCTAACCTTGATATTTGTTTTTATCATTGTATAATCTTCATATTAATCTTACATCTCAAAGTCCTCTATGACTTATCTTCACCACCACCATCATCATCATCATTGTTGTTGTTGTTGTTGTTGTTGTTGTTGTTCTTATTATTATTATTATAGTTAACTTCCTTATGGTTCGACCCTTGTCTTGCTGGGTTATTTATTACTTTGATACTCCTACACTTGGGATAAGACATCAACTTTTTGATCGTGTCAGTATTATTAGTATTGTTATTATTATTACTATTATTACTATTATTGTTGTTATTGTTATATTATTATTATTTATAATTTATACAATTAACCTCTTTGTGGTTCGACCGCGATCTTACCAAGTTATTTATTACTTCGACACTACTGCACTTGGGAGAAGACATCAATTTTTTGGTCGTGTCATGTCTACCAATGACCTAGCTTATACCTTAGTTAAAGACTACAAGTTGGTCACGAAGAATCAGTGGATAAATTGTCAGGACCCTTATAGTATCCATACTAGTTCCCAATTTAGAAGTAGTGATTCTTTAATAAGTGCTCTACCCCACAAACCTAATCCTAGTAGTGGCTAATTTTATAAGAAAGAAAAGGACAAATGAGTTGTCAATGAAGTATCTAAGGTGAGTTCAAAGGTTAAGTATACTAATTGTCTAGGTTTTGGTCATAACTTTTTAGATTGCACCTCCAAACCCTTAGTCATCTAAAAATATAAGGATATAGGTAAAGTAGAATATTATAATGTTAAGTGTATGAGCCTAATCTTGAGGATTTTAGTGACCTAGATGATGAGGGTGTGCAAGAAGAGGGATTTAACACAATGAGTCCACATGAGTTTGAGAATGAGGTTAAAAAAGAGTTTGATACGTCTACTTTAATGGTAGAGAAAGTTTTAGGGAACTTTTTAGTGGAATCGCTTATAGAGATAAGTATAGTTTTAGAAAAGTCTTATGATATTAGTCCTTCTAAATTACGTGATTTCTCAACCCATATGCTTGGTGTTTAGCACATCATAAGTTTAGAGCAACTTGTTGAGCTTCTTGACCCCTTACCTCATGCACGTGATGAGGAAGATAAAGATAATTATAGTTTACTTGATAGTGTCTATACCATATCAACATAGGTTTCAAACAATGTTTATCTCATTTCATACCCTCAATTATTTAGTGTTCATAGTTACAAACCTGAGAAGCCTATAAAACACCTTCCTATCTCTTCTCATGATAGGATGTCTAAGTCAACCGAGTCGTTACCATGTGGAGTTCATAATTTGCATGTTGAGATTGTGAAACAAATTCAAGCAAGTAATGAACAATACAAATTTCAAGTTGATTTACTTAAGCATTATGATGCATTTAATGTTAGAGATTATTTCATGATACATATTAGACTTGAACGGTGTCATTTGAAAACCAATCATAAATTGTAAGTAAGTAGTGTTAGACTATTCATAGTGTTGCAAATGATTGAATCAGATAATTATATCATTAAATTGTTATTAAACTTTGATATTAGCTCTACTTTTAAAATAAAGGACTTTATTATTTATAAAATACAATATATTCCTGATGCTTATTTTGATACCCCTACCTCATTATCCATATCTTTTGCATAAAAGGAATATATTAATCCTAATTTGAAAGCACAAGTTGTTTTTATCATGGATGGTGAACTTTAGCAAATCCTAGTATATGGGGTCAACGACCAGATTCAGACTATACTTAGATTATCAGAGAGACATCACAACAACTGGATCCTTATCTTTGAGAGCGTTATCGGAGTCGCCTTGACCTATACTTGATGGGGTCGAGTTCTTCCAAACCCGGGAGAATTGGTGAGGACACTGAACCCAAACCACTGTCTACGCACGCGTATGATTATAGATGATAGGGGATAACCCAAATTATTGCGAGATTGAGCTTTATGTTATGTTTTAATTGAGTTTTATTAATTTGGTTTTATTTGTTAGTTTGATTTAATTATTGTTGGGTATTTTATTTAGTGGTTCATAAGCCCAATTGCTTATTCAAGTTAAGGTTTTATTATTTATATCCTATTTTTCTAAAATGTTAGACAATTTTGATTATTAATGAAAATTTTACAGATTTGCATATCTCCAATCCCTATTCTTCTCTTTTTTAGCTTTTTTTTTTTTATGTAAGGGTGCATTTGTTTCTAGAAAAGTGATTTCCGGAAAAAAGCTTTCCAAACTTTCATGTGTTTGTTTGCCATTATAAAAGTTGGTCAATGAAAAACATGTTCCCGTCAAAAAAAAATTTAGCTTGGTTTTCAGAAAAGTGTTTTCCTTTTATTTTAGGCGGAAAACACTTTCTGGATGTTGTGAAAGATTTAGAAATATTATATTATTTACTAATTATATCATATTTGATTCTCAAACTTTTGATTTCGAAATATATTTTTTTAAAATATTTTTTTTTCATTTTCATCTCTTTGAATTTAATTTTTATATTAACTTTGATCCTCATTTTTATAATTGTTATTTACCTTTTCCTTATTATTTTTCAATTAAAATTTTTTATCTATCAAATTTAGTCCTTATTATTTTGATTGTTACTTATTTTATTTGAAATAATTTATAAAATGGTAATTATTATTATTTTAATTTCTTCATCTTTCAATTTTTTAATTTTTAGATTTGATCTCTATTATTTTGATTATTATTTATTTTATTTGAGATAATTTATGAAATTATATTTTTTTCAATTTTATTTTCATTCAACTTTATAATTTGTAAGATTTATTCCTCATTATTTTAATAAACTTGAAAAAAATAAGATATTAATAAATTATTTTTCAGCTCATTTTTCATGTCATATCCAAATACTGGAGAGTGTTTTCTAACTTATTTTTCATTATATTACCAAATATTAAAAAATAATTTATTTTCCTGAAATTTATTTTAAAAAAACTATTTTCTAGTAAAATGATACCTAAAAACCTTTTTCTTTTCCTATTTTAATTCTTTTATGTATTATCCTGCATCACATATATCCTGTGATTTACATCTCAATTCATTCGGTAGACGAATGAAAAATAAGCTACATGATTGTCTATAGTACTACTAGAACAACAAATTCACTTCAAAATTAGTTGGGGTTTGACAACATCAATTAATCCTTTTAAAGCCATTCCGTGTGATTCTAACACTAAATCTAACTCCCTGCTCCTCCATAGCCACGTCTAATCATCTTCATCCTCCTCTTCTTCTCTCTTTCATCAATCGTAGAATTCCTCCATCCTTTATTAACTTAATCATCAATGGGTTTCATAATGTAAAAAGAAGACTTCCTAGTTTTACAGATAACACATCAGCATCCACCTCACCTAAGACCAAGACACTGCGTACATTGAAGAAAACACGACTGTCTTGGATACCCTTCTCTTATTTTTTCACCGATACACTCTGCAATCCTTTAAAAGTTTTTAAAAACTCTATTCCTTTTTTATTATCAAAATTTTAATTAACAACCTTTGAAGGCCCCCCGTTCTAAGTGACAAGTCCGAACTTCTGAAGTATTCGTACGATAATTTCAAATAAGGAAGATCTAGTTTTGAATTAATGGTATCGTCAATTAAAGAATCAAGACTTTCGAAGGATATTGCTATATAATAAAAAGAAGACAAAAGACTATTGAAGTATAGATATTGAGTAATGCTCCTTTTCCCTTCGCTGGCGTGACCTTCGATCTTCATAGCCATCAGGACAAAGTCATACTTCCCTAGCTAAGATTGTAATCCTACAACACAACACCTCCATGATGCAGTTTTAGCCTTTTCTCCCTGTCTTCTTTTTTGCTATTTTGTTTGCACTTGTAAAAGAAAAGGAGCATCTTTGAACAAAACGAATTTACCATAAATAATGCAATTTTGTTCACATAGAAGGGAGGAAAGAAACATGAAAGATTGTATTGGATTACACGAGTAACTAAAAAAGATATATATATATATATATATACACGCACACACACACACAAGATGCAACAAAAAAAGGATAATCACGAATTAATCCTGTAACAATTTATTTTTGTGTTGATCAGTAATCGACCAGAAACTTAATATTTTATTTATTTATTTATTTCACATCCTGGGAGATTCATTGACACATATCTCAATGAGATCAAATGTATTATGTATAGAATAAGGTATTCTTGGCTAGATACAAAGTACATATAATTCATTCATTCATGAAAAATTGGAGAATCTGGCAGCATAATATGTACACATGTATATTTCACATTTATAAAGAGATTCAAACATATAATTAAAATCTTAATTGATTAATAACTTCTGCATCTTCTTTTCATGGGACGAGATTCATTGACACGAGCAGATATCTCAAAGCTTGATCGAAAAAACGACTCTACCTCATCGTTATTTGTAGTTTCGAAGAACTGATGAAACTCTGCAAGTTTTCTCTTATGCTCAAAAACTTGCATCTTCTTTCTCGGTGTTGGTGGGCAGTTTTGAATGGCAGGTATCTTGTGATCACTAGATGTTGGTGTTCTGCACTCTTCTTGATCATCAACTTGAATATTCTCTAGCTCTCTTTCTTCTTGTTCATGACCTTGTGATACGGATTGTTGAAGTTCTTGTAGATTCTTCTGGGTTTTGTGATCTTTGGACATGGAGGTGAATAGGTATGGAAACCTTCAAGGGAAGAAGTTTGGAGAGAGACTTTTGACAAGCCTGGCGACAATTTGTGTTCTTGTAGGAATACTTCCTTCTTATCTCTTGAAAATTAATTATATATTTCATGACATTCTTCTGTATTTTACTGGCCTTCCACTCAATATCCATCTATCTTTACCTGCTTTGGAAAGCCAAGAATGACAGTTCAATTACCACGACTAACAAGTAAAGGCTGGTTTTGTTTGTCGTAAAAATGAATCCCATGGATAACATATTACAGGAAAACGGATTATTTTCTAATATTTTAATAATTGTTTTTATAATATCCTATTTTTTAGTATAATTTACTTGATCCAATTTGTATTATTATTGTATAATATAAAATGTTGTATATCATAATATATTTTCTAACAATGTTATATAAATTAAAACTTTTAACATTAATATATTAAATTAATATAATTTTTATATATTATATATTGATGTATCATAGTATATCTTTTTCTAAAAAATTACACATGTACACTTTCTTAAATATATTATATATGCTAACATACCATAGTAATATAACCTCATTATAAAATCTTCATAATACATGTATTTTAAAGTTTTTTTAATTAAAAAGTAATTTTGTTAACAAGTTCTAAATATAAAAGATAAAAGAAACCCTTTACAGAACATTAAAGTTTGGTTTTGTATTGAAAACATGATTCTTATGTTTTTGTTAAGTGAAATATGTGATGTACCGCCGTAACAAATAGATACTAAGAAGTTATTTTGGTAATGTAATAACATATGTTTTTTTGTTTAATCATGACCAAAAACTTATTTGATTAGTTAAATAATTTTTATTTTTTTATTAGATTCCATGTATAATTTCATTTCAAACCTTAATATTAAATAAATTTAAATAACTTTTTTCTCACTCTAATTATAACTAAATATATTATTTAAAATTATATTAAAATATTTTTTAAAATCATAACAGCTATTGCAATCACAAGTACAATATAAGGGAGAAATCATTTTTACATTTGACTTCATCCAATATAATTTGGGGTATATGGTCTCCTCCTGTTATTTTTTTTTTTAGATTAACGTGGGTATCCGAGCCAGCTTGCGCGTACCACAACTAATCTCACGGGCCCTGAAGTTAACGACCATGTAAGCCTCTAGTAGCCATCATATGAGCAACCAAGGACTCGAATCTGAGATCACAGAGGGAACAAACCTTTTAGTCTTAAATCTTTATCATTTGACCACCACCTAGATGGAATAGCTGTGAATTAGCCGTCATTATTATCGGTTTGAAATCGATGTCATCATAGTCATTTCCAAAGATATGTTTCTTCATCATGTACGTGTGTGCGCGTGTATCTGCGAGGATTCCTTCTGGTTCACGGAATTGAAAGATAACAGTAATAGAGAATAATGATTCTTGTAAAAGAAAAGAAAAGAGATAAGTAGAGGATACTATATGATTCTTGTCTTAGAAAAACAAATATAACACCATGTTGGCTCTGAAAAATCAACAGACAATTCTAGTGTTTACAATTTTGTTTTTCTTACTAGATTGGTGACATATATTTGCCACAGGCAAATTAATTTTTTTTAGCGATAAAAATATAATACTCAATTATTATTATTATTAATGTATTTTAAAGAATGGAAAAAAAAATCCATGACCCAACATCTAAAAAGAGAATTGAAAAAAAGAATGATTATAAATCCTCAAGAATAAAAATATAGAATAATAAAATTAAAAATCAAAATCAATAAAAAAATATAAAAATATAAAATACTAGTAAAATTAATTGAGACCTTCAAAACTTGTGAGTAAGATTATAAGAATAAGATAATTTAATAGAAGGCAAAATAGGAAAAAACATGAAGTTTAATTTTTTTAAAATCAAATTTTGAAGGAAAAATAAAAAAAATAAAAAAAAAGTGACCTAAAAAACAACCTCTTTCCTAGATCATAAGATATGAATAATCTAATTGAAAAAAAACTAAAAAAAAAAAAATTTTATTTTTCAAAACAAATAATTTTAAAAGAAATAATCAATAAAAAATATTAACCCGTATTAATTTTTTAAATTCATGATCATAGCCGATGACTAAATTGAAAGGACTTTATATAGAAAAAGGCATTATTTTAAAAGTTGGTTCAACCGATAAATTGACCTGTGACCTAGGTGATTCACGGTATAGATTGGGTCGATTTTCAAAATAAATTGAGAGAGAATTGATGTAGTATAAAATGATCAAAAACTTGGGTTGATCCATGTCCCAGTTAATCCAGAGTAAAAATCGTCGATTATTTTCCTTGATTTTGTTTTTCAAAATGATAATATTTTTATTTTTTATTAAATAAAATGATTTAATTGACATTTGGGTTCAGCTTAAAAACAATGAGAAAAACTGAGAAAACCAAATCCCAATAAATCAAATGTCAAATGATTAAAAAAAAAGGATAAACAAGTAGCAATTAAGAGAGTGAGAACCTTATTTGAAAAACAAAATGAGAGGACAACCTAAAACTTGAAAAAAAAATTAAATTAACAAATGAATCCAAAATAAAAATAAAAATTAAGAAAATAAGGATCAAATTTTAAAAAATAAAAAATCAAGATTATAGATCTAATGATAAAATTGAAAACAAATTAAAATTTGATAAAAAGACTAAGAATCAAAGTTTGAAATCAAAATATTAAGGATCAAACTTGAAATATCATCAAACTTTGAGTTAAAGG
Source organism: Populus euphratica (assembly GCF_000495115.2). Classification (NCBI taxonomy): domain Eukaryota; kingdom Viridiplantae; phylum Streptophyta; class Magnoliopsida; order Malpighiales; family Salicaceae; genus Populus; species Populus euphratica. The sequence continues at coordinate 177,043 of NW_011500056.1, forward strand.
GGAAAATTAAAAAGAAAAATTAAATTCATAAAAGAATCCAAAAAAAATCAAGAGAATTAAAATCAAAAATTAAAAAATAAGATTGTGGATTCCATGACAAAATTGAAAAGAATTAAAATTTGATAAAAGAATTAAGAATCAAAATATTAAGAGGTAAACCTGAAATATTATAAAATAAAAGGAAAATTTTGATATAAAATTTAAATTCTAAAGGATAGAATTGATATAAATTAAATTTAATATAATTAAAAGAATAAAAATTAAATATAATAAAATTAACCAATAACACACTTTTTTTTTATTTTTGTAAAGACAATATGTTTTTCAAGTTGAAGTAAGAAAAAAAAAAAGAGAAAAAAAACATCGTTGGAACATTAACGTATAAAGGGCGGCAACATGCGCCTCACCATCATAAAGGAGGTATGAGATGCATCTAATGCTGACTCAAAATGTGATATATAGTTGTTGCAAGGAGCTGCGCATGTCACTCAGAAAATATGGACACCTCCCACGGGCTCCATCAACTTTTTATTTTTTTTATTTGATTTATATAAATATCTAAATACCTATGCCCTACATGATATTAACAAAAAACACTATAATAGAAAAATCAAAATCCCCCTCAATATTAGCTATAAATTATTTGACTCAAAGTCTATTTTAGTAATTACAGTGTACTGAGAATGCTAAGAAGGAGAAAAAATGAATACCCCTATGCCCTAGCAGTTAAGGAATTTTAATTTTTGAAAGTATTTTAGGTATTATAATATACAAATAAAAAATTAAAATTTTTTTATGTTCTCATTTAATATTATAAGAGTAAACGTGTCTCCTGATAAATACCATTTATCATGTTATTCTTGAAAACATGCTATAAAATTTATATATAAAATAATAAAATGTAAGTGCGTGGACAGCAAAAGACTAACTTATTTTAGCTTCTTTTTTTAAAAAAAAAAAAAAAAACAGAGGGAAGCCATGTGACTGTGTCTCGTTAGGTGATAATATGCAAATCTATAAATGGTTAACCAAACTCCATGAACCTGCCTCTTGAGAATACAGTGTCTCCTAATCTTCTGCGCTTCACCTGTCATATCCGACCCTCTCTCCATTTACTTGTCTGCATGTACACTTCGGGCATAGGATACCCTTTTGGACTTGTACCATTATTTGACACTTGAAGGGGACTTGGCATTCTCTGGATCATGTGCTCCTATATATATATATATATATATATATATGTGTGTGTGTGTGTGTGTGTGTGTTTGTGTGTGTGTGTGTATATATGTATGTATGTATATGTATATATGTGCTCCTATATATGTATGTATGTATAATAACAATCAACTACGTTCCAAGGTTTCTTTTCCCATTTAGGCTCTATTTATTTCTATCTTGCTGTGATCTTATGTTTTGTTTTAGGTATGTATTTGAACGTGTTTAATTAATTAAAATGCTATAGTTTTACATGAATTTCATTGATTTTTTTATTAAAAAAATATAATTTATATATTTTTTAAACTTGTATTTTCAAACTACAACTATAAAAATTATCATACTACCAAACATACATTTATAAACACTCATTCATAGAGTTAAAATCTATATCTTATTTATTTTTGTAAGCAGTTAATGGTACATCTATGTTCTTGTTCGCTATTATAATTATTTTTAAAAGATTTTATGTAAGCACAGTAAAAAATAAAATAAAATAAGAAATGATGTGATGTGAATGTAATATTTCATGATAACTACATATCTTTCCATTATTATTTTTTTAAATCTATATATATACACACGGTTGAAATTAATTAAAGGGCACGTATGTGATAAGGTCAGCAGAAGTTTAATGTTATCTGGGATTGCAATATTTATGATAGTTACTGGGGAACTACAGACCAACCGGAAAAAAACATAAAGAAGTACTATAAAATTTCCTAGTGAAGCAGACAAAAGGCGTACTGTGACACATACTAGTTTGCGGTGCTGATAAGAGAGTCAATAATTATTGAATTTTTTTAAAAAAAATCTATTAAAAAAGTAGAAAATAATTAAAATTAATATAAATCAACATTCAATAATACTTAGAAATTGAGTTGCTTGGATAAAAAGAATAAGAAAATCAACTCAAACAATTTTACAACAAATAAATAACACACATAAAAAAACAGCAATAACAAATAAATAAATCAACTAAAAAATTTCTATCTAACTTAGAAAACCTATTCCAAAACCCATAATTCAACAACAAATAAATAAATCAACTAAACAATTTCCACATAACCTTGAAAACCTATTCTAGAACCCATAATCCATCAACAAATCAATTAATTTAATTCAAATTGAACAACAAAATTAACTAATCATAATTAAAATCAATCTTATAAATTTTATTGAAATTGAACTACAAAATTGAAAAACAAAATCTTGTAACAACATTCATACAATTACGAAGAATAGAAAAATTAAAAATATTAAGAAAAAAAATATAACAAAAAAAAGAAAAATCTTGCCTTAATTTCGTTGCGAGTAAAGCTGAAAAGAGAAAAAAAATTCATAAAGTATGTTAATTAACAAAACAAAAATGAGAAGATAAAAGAAGAAGAGAGGAGAAGACATTAATGCACATGGAGAAGAAGAGAAAAGATGGAGTTGAGAAAGGAAGAGGAAATAAAAAAGAAGAGGGATGTCGGTGTTTTTTTTCTGAAGAAAAAGAAGAAAGAAAAGGTGCATCTCTTATGAAATTAATGATCATGGTCTTTTCATGAAGTTTTTTTACCGATAATTCTGCCGTTAAATAATTAAATATTAATATTTTTAATAATTTCATTAGTGATTCCACTTATAATATTTAATTAAAATTTTTAATTTAATAAAAAAATTTCAGAAACCCCCAAATTTCATTGGTGAGTTTTCAGTCTGTCGATGATTTTGTTTGAAATATTTAATTTAAATTTTTAATTTAATAAATTTTTTTCAAAAAACCCCAAATATCATCAACAACTTTTTAGTTTTTTAGTGATTGTGTTTGTAAATAATAGTAATTAACAATGCAATTGAGAAGTGAACAGTTCTAAAGTTCTCGAAAAAATATCAATGGACTTAATTTATCAGGGATCTCGTATATAATTAATAACATGAGTAGTGCAATTGAGAAGTAAGCAGTCCCAAAACTCTCTGAAATATATCAATAGTAATATTTTGTCAGTATTTCTATTTGTATTTGCCAATTTTTTAGTAATGTTAGTCAGGTGACACGACCAAAACATTGTTGTCTTCTCCCAAGTGCAGGAGTGTCGAAGTAATAAATAACTCGACAAGACCGGATCGAACCACAGGGAGGTTAATTGTACAAATTATAAACAACAATTATAAACAACAACAATAATAATAGTAGCAATAATAATACTAGTAGTAGTAGTAGTAGTAGTAGTAGTAGTAATAATAATAATAATAATAATAATAATAATAACAATAATAAAGAAAAAGAAAAAGAAAAAGAAGAAGAAAAGTTGATAAGAACTTTGAGATGGAAAATTAATGTAAGGATTAAATAATGATAACAAACAATGTCAAGGTTAGAGGATCTACTAATGATATGTCAAACAAGTATAATATAAACTCTTATTATTCAATTGGAAACCACACACAAAGGAGATTCCAATCAGATTATAAATTGTTAATACAATTACAATAGTCATCTTATTCGATTAATGCTAATACTTATAAATGCCGTCAAGCATTCATGATTATAACTTATGTTAACAACAAATCAAGTTCCTTTCATAGCTTAGGTGTCAGTTATATCATACAGTATGGGCTATAAAAGTACCAAGCATTTGTTGTACTAATTGTTATACAACATAAATCAAGATTAGTCATTTAACAAGCAAAGTATTAAAGAGTGAATAAGATAGCAAATATAAAACATGTTAGTATCAAACATTAAAGTCCATATTAAGTTTATACTATACTTATTCTTACACCATTAGTGTAACCTTTTCACTTGACATAATAAACTTAGCTAGATATAATGAAAGAAAGAACAACAGATAAACAAAATAAGAACATAAATAAGATAAAAGTTAACTAAGTAAAGGAAAGGAAATGAAAGGCATAAACTTGATATTAATGAAAGCAAAGCATAAACATTACAAAAAATACAAAGAGAGAAAGCAAGAGCATGATCTTGATCTGGAAACCAAGATGCCTAAATGCATGGCAAATGCCTCCTTTTATAGGCCAAAATTGGGAACTATTGATTTGATGACTAATTGATGAGTGGGTGACCAACTCTTGACTTGGTGACAATCCTTATCTTCTCTTATCTGCCCAAAACGTCATTGATAATGTCAAAATTGGAGCCACTTGAAAATATAAAAGTTGTAGGAAATTATCTCAGCTTTCTTGAGTAAAACATTCAGCTCATTTCGACTTTTAGAACTCTAGATATGGCTAAAATACTAAACAGTGCTCGGGCTAGAGGACATATTTGGGCTTTTTTGTTGTTGCAACAATTTGGACTTGAAAATGATGTTTTTAAATCTTGGGCTCCATATAAAAGTTGTAGGCCTATGTTGCTTGACCGCTTTTTATGATCGGCTTGTTTTAACTCGCAAGTGCACGAGTGTGCGATGTAGCAATTAACTCGGTAAGATCGAGGTCATATCCATAGAGAGCTAGATCTGGAAATTAAGCTAGGTAACAAAAAAAACTCAAGAGAAATTAAATTAACAATAACTTGGTTGAAAATAATTGATGGATTTGTTTTCAAAGATGAAAAAGTGTAAATAGATTTTAAATGACAAGAAAAAGTAAGTCTTGGTCTAAATCAATTTTAATGGTGATGTATTGGTGATTTCTTCAACATATATAAGATAACTCAACCTAATATCAATAATGGTGATATTAGATCAGAAGATATTGCAATGAAGTTTAGAAAGATGAAGATTGATTATTGCTTAAGAATAAACAAGTACTTTCATATTAAGTAAGACATTGAATCAAGCAATCTCTATACCAAAACTAAAGTTTGTGCATAAAAATTCAAGATTATAACATTACCTAAATGATTTCTAAAATTTCTTTGCAATAATAAATCATTCATGAAGAAAATGAGAAGATAAACATTAAGATTCATTCATATCCTAAAGAACTCACCTCAATCACCATCATCCTTGATTTGGATCCAAGAAAGAGATTAGCCAACCATGATTATATATAAGAAGACTTCAATAAACATGAAATAACTTGAATCAAACTGAAATAATAATTTTTACAAACTAAAGAACCGAAATCTATAAAGAAGAACACAACATAATTTCAGAAAAAATTCGGACACAAATCTGACTCTAACTTTGGATAGCAATTTGAACCTCTTAGAAGCCTCCCCTCGAGATGTCTATTAGAGACATATTTATAAGCAATTCTGTCACCTTTCCAGATCATTAAAGAACAGTTCATTTGGACACCTAAGTCAAAAGTTATGGGCAAAACACCAAAAGGTATTCTGAAAAATCAAATCAGGACAACTTTGCAACCACTTGGGTGCACATTTTTCTTCCTCATTTATGAGCTATCTCTTTCTTCTTTTTGACCCAAAAACATGTAAAAATATCCCCTCCAGCTTCCCATCCATATGTTTGCCTTCTTGGATCAATGGATTACCCAAAATAAATCAATTGTTGTTGTGTGGACATGTAAGATCATGGATTGTTTTTGGGCTGATTTGAAGGTTGATTTGGGGCTGAATTTAAGCATCAAATAAGTATACAAATATACCTATTATTTGGGCTAAGTTTGGGCTTGAAATAGATCATATGATATTCTTTTCTAGAATTGGAATAGAATTGATTTTTGGGTCAAATTTGGAGCACTTATTTGAACCAAGATTTGCTTCAATCTTCAACTAAATGTCTCTTCAATTTTTTGTTCTGAATTCCGACGTTGAATTTCCTGAATTAATTCATTTAAGCTCCAAAAACCTATCGAAACATTAAAACAAACTTCATTACTAAAAAACACATCAATTATTATAAAAAAAAACCAAATAAAAACAATAAATACATATGTAAAATAAGAGACTTAATGACACTTTTGATGCATAATCACACCCCCCAACTTAGATTTTGCTAGTCCTCAAGCAAAACAAAACATAAAACCTTTGAAATAAAAAGAATAACAACAATCATAATTAGGCTCGATTCATCACTTGAAGAACCTATCATGCAAACATTGGTATCTTTAACTTAGTGTACGCAATAGCAAATAAAGAAAAATAAGCATACTCACATTCTCTAAATCAAACATCCATACAAAATTTCTAAATTTAGTCATTTTTATCGTGCAACCAACATAATTGATTCATATGAAAAATCAACTTGTAATCTTCCCTTCTCACCAACACAAACAAGGTAGCAAACTAGAGAAATATCTATATTTTTTTTTTCTTTGTTTTTTTTTTTGAAGATATGATTTATTCTTTGTCTTTAAGTAGTCACTTCCTTTTTAACGCGAATACAAACATTTGTGATGAATGCACCCGGTTACTCACAAAGTCACAAACTTAGAGTGCTTTGCATACTCATATTTTAAACTACCGTTTGACGTAAAGATAAACATTTGTGATGAATACCCCTAGTTACTGAGCAACTCAAAACATTGGAGTAGATAGAACTTTGTACATATTTATTTATTTATTTGTGTAATAATTATTACTCTATTTACTTAAACCTTGTTTAGGACTGGATCAAAAGGGATAATCACAAGTAAAACATTATACTCATCTTTCATGCATAATCACACAACTCACACAACTTTTACAATGAAAGATGTACTTCAGTAATCTTAAAAAAAGTATGCTATATCTTGCTTTATAAGATATTATCTATCCCAAATTAAAGCACGCAATGTTCAACATAATAATGAATCCAAAAATGTAATGATGATCCTAAACAAGTCTCATTCACATACGAATGCAAGTTTTTTTTTTTTTTAACAAGCATGGTTATCTCAAGCATTCAACATAATAAAATATCTAAAATTAAGTTTTACATTATTCTCAATGTAAAAGAGAAAGAGAAGAAAAGTATAAAGATTAGAAAATTGTTACTCCCCTTCTGTTTTTAAGGATGAATGTCTGATTGAATTGGACATAAGTTGACTTCTTGTTTGATTTTTTTTTAACCTGCATATCACAACTAAAAGAAAATATTGATGTTTTTTTTTTCAAAAATAAAGAACCTCACACCCCCCAACTTAAAATAATGCATTGTCCCGAATGCATGAACAAGAAAATATAAGAGATGGAAGAAAGAAGAAAAAAATGAAAATGAAAAAAAATAAAAATAAAAATGAAAAATAAAAATAAAAATAAAAATAAAAATAAAATAAAAATAAAAACTCATTACTTCTGATACTACAATGGTATTGGATCTTCAAGATCCAATGTCTCAATTTCAGCCACAACGTTTTCAAGATAAGGTTTCAATCGATGACCATTTACTTTGAAAATATTTCCATTCTTGGGATTTTCTACCTCAAATGCACCACGCTTAGAGATGGATTTAATCACAAATGGACCAATCCATTTTGTCCTCAACTTCCCAGGAAAGAGATGTAATCGTGAATTATACAAGAGAACCTTTTGACCAACATGAAAGGATTTTCTAAGAATATGTTTATCATGCAAAGTTTTTATATTATGTTTTGAAATTTTTGCATTTTCAAATGCATCATTTCTCAACTCCTCTAATTCATCCAATTAAAGCTTTCTATTTTTGCCAACCTCATTTTCATTGTCATTGAATTGCCGAATGACTCAATATGCACGGTGCTCAATCTCAACAGGGAGATGACAAGGCTTTCCATAAACTAGCCTATAAGGAGACATTCCTAAAGAAGTCTTATAAGCAGTGCAATATGCCCACAAAGCATCAACTAGTCGTAGGGACCAATCTTTACGGTTTGGATTGACTGTTTTCTCTAAAATGTTCTTGATCTCCCTATTTGCCAACTCAGCTTGGCCACTAGTTTGTGGGTGATGGGGGGGGTACTGACCTTGTGAATTACACCATATTTTCTCATCAAAATCCCAACGGGTTTGTTACAAAAATGTTTTTCCCCATCACTAATCATAGCCCGGGACATGCCAAAACGAGAGAAAATATTTTCTTTCAAGAATTTGACTACAACTCGATGGTCATTGGTTCGAGATGCAATGACCTCCACCCATTTAGACACATAATCAACAGCTACAAGGATGAATTGGTAACCAAATGAACTTGGAAAAGGTCCCATGAAATCAATCCCCCAAAAATCAAATATTTTCAAAACAAGGATGGGGTTAAGGGGCATCATGTTACGCCTAGTGAGGCTACCTAGTCGTTGGCATCGGTCACATCCAACACGGAAGGCATGAACATCTTTAAACATGGTGGGCCAATAAAAACCACACTGCAAGATTTTGGCAATGGTTTTCTTGGAAGAGAAATGCCCACCACAAGCTAATAATTTGGTCAGGACAATATTTAAATAGGTAGGGGTCATCCCAAAAAAAAGTGCGCACATTGCGCAAGAATTTTTGTTTGTCAAGTTTAGACCAATGAGAGGAATCTGACTTGTGGCTAGGTAATTTGCTATGTCAGCATACCATGGAGAACCAATGTAGGAGACAGTACCTGCACAAAATAAATTTTCATTAGCAAAGAGTTCATTTATTGGAGATTCATCAATTATGGTCTCATAGCTTGAAAGACGAGACAAATGATCAACCACTACATTATCTACTCCCTTTTTATCTCGAATTTCAAGGTTAAACTCTTAGAGTAGGAGGATCCATCGAATCAAACGTGGTTTGGCATCTTGTTTTGTGAGCAAATATTTTAATGCTGCATGATCAGTGAAAACAATAACAAGAGATCCAACCAAATAAGACCTAAACTTGTCTAATGCAAAGACCACAACTAAGAGTTCTTTTTAAGTTGTAGTGTAATTCAATTGAGCATCATTCAAAGTCTTGCTAGCATAATATATGACATGAGGTTTCTTGTCTTTTCTTTGCCCTAAAATAGCCCCAA
>NW_011500056.1:189293-237997 GCF_000495115.2 Populus euphratica
TTGTTGTTGTTGTTGTTACTACTACTACTACTACTACTATTATTATTATTATTATTATTATTATTATTACTGTTGTTGTTATTGTTGTTTTATAATTGTTGTTTATAATTTGTACAATTAACCTCCCTGTGGTTCGACCCCGGTCTTGCCGGGTTATTTATTACTTCGACACTCCTGCACTTGGGAGAAGACATCAATCTTTTAGTCGTGTCAAGTTTTTGGCGCCGTTGCCGGGGAGGTAAGTTCTTGTATAAATTATAGTATTTATTTTATTTTCTCTTTTCACTTTTCTTGTATATAACTTTGTTTCTTTTCTTTTGTTTCTTTTTATTTTGTTTTCTTCCTCCTTCTTTTGCTTTCTTGTTCTTCTTTTTATTTTATTCCTACACGTGCATGAGAGTGTGGTCACGTACATCAAGTGGTAGACTTTGTAGGGTATCCTCATCATTTTCAGAAAATATGGCCGAAGAAGATAATCAATCACTTCATAATGAGAATAATGAGAATAACCGTGCTAGAACACTTAGAGACCACATGAATCCCACAAGAACAAGTGCACCATCATGCATAGTTTTTCCTCCCGATGCATCTCATTTTAATTTTAAGCCAGGTATTATTCAACTTTTACCTTCTTTTCATGGTTTAGAATTGGAAAATCCATACTTGCATTTAAGGGAATTTGAGGAGGTCTGCAACACATATAATAATTTAAATTGTAGCATGAACACCATCAGATTAAAGCTTTTTCCTTTTTCATTAAAAGATAAAGCTAAAACATGGCTACAAAATTTAAGACCAGGATCCATTCGTGCTTGGGATGAAATGCAACAACAATTTTTAAAGAAGTTTTTCCCATCTCATAGAACAAACTCTTTCAAGAGACAAATCACCACTTTCACTCAAAAACCAGGAGAAACATTTTACCAATGTTGGGATAGGTATTGAGACTTGGTTAGTACTTGCCCTCATCATGGTTTTGAAACATGGAGATTGGTTTCACATTTTTATGAAAGGTTAACACCTACAGATAGGCAAATGGTTGAATTGATGTGCAATGAAACTTTTAAAGATAAAGACCTTGATGAAGCAATGGAGTACTTAGACTTGTTAGCTGAAAATGCACAAAATTGGGACACCGCGGGTACTTATAAGGCACCGAGTAAAACTCAACCTCATACATCTAGTGGAGGTATGTACAACCTTAGGGAAGATCATGACCTTCAAGCCAAGTTTGCATCTTTAGCTAGAAAAGTCAAGGCACTAGAATTGAAAAAGAGTGGTCAATTAAAATCTGTTGAAAACATTGCTTGTTAAATATGTGAAACAAATGAACACTCAACCAATAATTGTCCAATCTTGCCTTCTTTTAAGGAATGTCTCCATGAACAAGTCCATGTTTAAACAGTTTCCAAAAGGCCAACCACAACCCGTACTCACAAACATACAACCCTGGTTGGAGAAATCACCCAAATTTTTGTTGGAAGAGTGAGAACAACAATGTAAAAACTTCACAACCACCGTTTCAAGCACACCATAATTTCCAAAATTCTCATGGATATGCACCTCCATATGCTCCACCTCCTAGAAGAAATCTTGAGGAAACATTACATGTATTCATCGAAAAGAAAGAGACAATCAATACTCAACTTGCTTAAAACATGACAGATTTTAAAGATACTCTTGCAAAATTAACATCTACACTCAGTTTCCAAGAGAAAGGTAAGTTTCCATCTCAACCACAACAAAATCCCAAGGGGCAATACAATGCAAATGCAAGTAGTTCCAGAAGCCAACACATGGATCAAGTCAAATCAGTCACTACTCTTCGCAGTGGTAAGGTTATTGAAAAACCCTCTCTTGAACCTTATGAGAAAGATGATGAGTCAATCTCTGAGGGTAAGGAAGGGGTTGAATCTGAAAATTGCAAAGAAACGACTAATTCACCGCCAGCACTTCCATTTTCTCATGCCATGACCAAACTAAGGAAAGTCAATCACAACTCTGAAATTTTTGAAATTTTCAAACAAGTAAGAATTAATATACCTTTGCTGGATGCTATTAAACATGTTCCTTCCTATGCTAAATTTTTTAAAGATCTATGCACTGTGAAGAGGAAACTGAATGTGAAAAAGAAAGCCTTTTTAGTAGAACAAGTAAGTGTCATTCTTTAGAACAATAATGCTTTGAAATATAAAGACCTGGTTGTCCTACAATTTCTTGCTTTATTGAAGAACATAAAATTGAAAGAGCTTTACTTGATCTTGGTGCTAGTGTGAATTTACTTCCTTACTTGATCTTGGAGCTAGTGTGAATTTACTTCCATATTCAGTTTTTCAAAGTCTCAATCTAGGTGAGTTAAAACCAACTTCTATATCTCTTTTACTTGCCGATAGATCTATAAAAGTGCCTAGAGGAATAATTGAAGATGTGTTAGTACAAGTTGATGAAGTTAAGAACTTAAATTGCAAGGGCAAAGAGATGACCAAAATTAGAAAAGAGATGTCGGTGCAATCCAAATCGGAATATTATTCGGTAATTGGGTCATATCTGGAGCTAAGGATCTCAGATTTAGGTATACTTTATATGGATGGAAAGGTAAGACATAGGCCTACAACTTTCATATGGAGCCCAATATCTAAAAAGGTCATTTTCAAGTCCAAATTGTAGCAACAACAAAGAAGCCCGAATCTGTCCTCTAGCCCGAGCACTATTCAGTATTTTTCCCATATCTAGAGTTCTAGAAGTCCAAATGAGCTGAATGTTTTACACAAGAAAGCTGAGACGATTTCCTACAACTTTCATGTTTTCAAGTGGCTCCAATTTTGACGTTATCAATGATTGGACTTGTACTAACACATCTTCAATTATTCCTCCAGGCACTTTTACAGATTTATCTTTTAGTGCAGGAGTGTTGAAGTAATAAATAACCTGACAAGACTGGGGTCGAACCACAGGTAGGTTAATTGTACAAATTATAAACAACAATTATAAACAACAACAATAGTAATAATAACAACAACAATAATAATAGTAGCAATAATAATACTAATAATACTAGTAGTAGTAGTAGTAGTAATAGTAATAATACTAATAATACTAATAATAATAATAACAATAATAAAGAAGAAGAAGAAGAAGAAGAAGAAGAAAAGTTGATGAGAACTTTGAGATGGAAAATTAACGTAAGGATTAAACAATGATAACAAACAATGTCAAGGTTAGAGGATCCACTAATGGTATGTCAAATAAGAATAGTATAAAGTCTTATTATTCAATTGGAAACCACACACAAAGGATGTTCCAATAAGATTATAGATTGTTAACATGATTACATTAGTCATCTTATTCAATTAATGCTAATACTTGTAAATTTCGTCAAGCATTCATGATTATAACTTATGTTAATAACAAATCAAGTTCTTTTCATAACTCAGGTGTCGGTTATACCATACAGTATGGGCTATGAAAGTGCCAAGCATTTGTTGTACCAATTGTTATACAACATAAATCAAGATTAGTCATTTAACAAGCAAAGTATTAAAGAGTGAACAAGATAACAAATATAAAACATGTTAGTATCAAACATTAAAGTCCATATTAAGTTTATACTATACTTATTCTTACACCATTAGTGTAACCTTTTCACCTTGACATAATAAACTTAGCTAGACATAATGAAAGAAAGAAAAATAGATAAACAAAATACGAACATAAATAAGATAAAAGTTAACTAAGTAAAAGAAAGGAAATGAAAGGCATAAACTTGATATTAATGAAAGCAAAGCATAAACATTACAAAAAATACAAAGAGAGAAAGCAAGAGCATGATCTTGATCTAGAAACCAAGATGCCCAAATACATGGTAAATGCCTCCTTTTATAGGCCAAAATTGGAAACTATTGATTGATGACTAATTGATGAGTAGGTGGCCAACTCTTGACTTGGTGACAATCATTATTTTCTTTTGTCTGCCTAAAACGTTATTGATAACGTCAAAATTGGAACCACTTGAAAACATAAACGTTGTAGTAAATTGTCTCATCTTTCTTATGTAAAAAATTTAGATCATTTTGACTTCTAGAACTCTAGATATGGCCAAAATACTAAACATTACTCGGGTTGGAGGACAAATTCGAACTTCTTTGTTGTTGCTCCAATTGGAACTTGAAAATGTCCTTTTTAGATCTTGGGCTCCATATAAAAGTTGTAGGCTTATGTCTTACCTTTCCATCCATATAAATTAGACCTAAATCTGAATCTACATCTCTAGATATGATGCAATTACTGAACAATGTTCTGGTTTGGACTGCACCGACATCTCTTTTCTAAGTTTGGCCATCTCTTTGTCCTTTCAATTTCAATTCATAAATTCATCAATCAATCCTTTCATTTATGTGATAGGCCTGTATTTAAAATGAACATTTACCATAAATTAAAGGTATCTTATATTATTAGATATATTATTATAAAACATGCTTTAGTTAAGGAGTTATTGATACTTTAAGTGCAAAATGATGATATAAAACCTTGATAAAAATACACTTTTAAGTATCAATCATCAGGCTATCTGAGATTTAGCTTTTTCCCATACTGTTTCCTGAAAGACAAGATATTAGGAGCTCAAACCTATTTGCGATAAACCAATAGTTGATATACTACAACCTATATGCATATCCTTGAACGTAGTGTTTGTAATATGGTCAACCTGATTTTGATGAGGTCCACCAAATAATCCAATATCTAACTAATTAGTATCAATAAATTCTTAACTAAAACATGTTTTGTAATAAACAAGTCTGCTACTATAAGATATATTTAATTTATGATAAATATTTATCTTAAATACAACCCATCACATAAATCAAAGGATTGATTCATGAGTTTAACTACTAAAATTAAGAAGATAAAAAGATGGTTAAGCTTAGAAAAGACATGCTGGTTCAGTCTAAATTGGAACATTGTTCAATCATTAGGTCATATCTAGAGTTGTAGATCTTGGATTTCAATTTGGTTTATATGGATAGAAAACTAAGATATAGGCCTAAAACATTCATAGGCGTGTAAGACTCGATTCTGTTGTTTGGAAGTCCAAATCTTAGCAACAACAAAGAAGTCAAAATCTGTCCTCCAACCCATATACTATTCATTGTTCAACCTATATCTCCAGTTCTACAAGTCCAAATGCACCAAAAATTTTTTATGTTGGAAACCTGAGACAATTTCTTGGAACTTTCATGATGATAATTTGTTCAAATTCTGAAATTAGCAAAGACATTTTGTTCAGACAAGAAGATAAGGATTGTCACCAAGTCAAAATGTGGCCACCCACTTAACAATTAGTCATCAAATCAATAGTTCTAATTTTTTGCCTATAAAAGGAGGCATTTGTCATGCATTTTCATCTTGATTTTCAAATTAAGATCATGTTCTTCTTTCTTTCTTTATATTTTTTTTATAATTCTTAAATTTTTCTTTCATTAATCTCTTATTTATGCTTTTTATTTCCTTTACTATATATATATATATATATATATATATATATATATGTTCTTATCTTGTTTATCTATATTTCTTTTCTTCATTATGTTTAGCTAAGTTTATTATATCAAGGTGAAAAGGTTTCACTAATGATGTTAAAATAGGTATAATATAAACTCAATATGGACTTTAATGTTTATATCTAAGAAACTTTGTTATTAACATGTCTTATCTTTTTATCTTACTCAACATGAACTTTAATGTTTATATCTATGAAACTTTGAGATGGAAGATCAATGTGACGATTAAATAATGATAACAACAAATGTCAAGGTTAGAAGATCCACTAATGCTATTTCAAACAAGTATATTATAAACTTTTTTTATTACTCAATTGGAAACTACACACGAAGGAGGTTCCAATCAGATTATAAGTTGTTAACTTGAATACATTAGTTATCTTATTCGAATAATGCTAATACTTGTAAATATTGTCAGGTATTCATGATTATAACTTATGTTAACAACAAATCAAGTTTCTTTCATAGCACAAGTGTTGGTTATACCATATGGTGGGCTATAAAAAATCACGTATTTATTGTACCAAGCATTATACAACTCAAAAGATTAATATCTAGACTAATCATTTAACAAGCAAAATATTAAAATCATTATACAACTCACAAGCATTATACAACTCAAAAGCATTATACCATATCTAGACTAATCATTTAACAAGCAAAATATTAAAAGTGAACAAGATAACTAACACGACCAAAAGATTGACGTTTTCTCTCAAGTGCAGGAGTGTCGAAGTAATAAATAACCCGGCAAGACCGGGGTCAAACTACAAGGAGGTTAATTGTATAAATTATAGATAACAATCATAATATAACAACAACAATAATAATAACAGTAGCAGCAGCAGCAGTAGTAATAATAATAATAATAATAATAATAATAATAATAAAGAAGTTGATGAGAACTTTGAGATGGAAGATCAATATAAGGATTAAAGAATGATAACAACAAAAGTCAAGATTAGATGATGCACTAATGGTATGTCAAACAAGTATAGTATAAACTCTTCTTATTCAATTGGAAACCACACACAAAGGAGGTTCCAATCAGATTATAAATTGTTAATATGATTACATTAGTTATCTTATTCTATTAATTCTAATACTTGTAAATCTTATGAGGCATTCATGATCATAACTTATATTAACAACAAATCAAGTTCCTTTCATAGCTCAGGTGTCGGTTATACCATACAAGTATTTGTTGTAGCAAGTGTTATACAACATAAATCTAGATTAACCATTTAACAAGCAAAGTATTAAAAATGAATAAGATAACATACAAAACATGTTAGTATCAAACATTAAGGTCCATGTTGAGTTTATACTATACTTAGTCTTACACCATTAGTGTAATCTTTTTACCGTGACATAATAAATTTAACTAAACATAATGAAAAAAATAAAACAAATAAACAAAATAAGAATATAAATAAGATAAAAGTTAACTAAGTAAAGGAAATGAAATGAAGGACATAAACTTGATATTAATGAAAACAAAACTTAAGCATTATAAAAATACAAAGAGAGAAAGCAACAACATGATCTTGATCTGGAAACCAAGATGTCTAAATGCATGACAAATGCCTCATTTTATAGGCCAAAATTGAGAACTATTGATTTGATGACTAATTGATGAGTGGGTGGCCAACCTAAATTCGAGTTTTATAACTCTAGATATGACTCAATTATCAAATAGTGTTCCGGTTTGGATTGCACTAACATCTTTTTTCTAAGTTTGGCCATCTCTTTGTCCTTTCAATTTTAGTTCTTAAACTCATCAATCAATCCTTTTATTTATGTGATAGGCCTTCATTTAAAATGAACATTTACCACAAATTAAAGGTATCTTATATTATTAGATATGTTATTATAAAAAATGCTTTAATTAAGGAGTTATTGATACTTTAAGTGGGAAATAATGATATAAAACCTTGACAAAAATACACTTTTAAATATTAATCACACCCCTCAACTAGTTTGTTACTAATGCCTAGTAATCAAAGCATTAAAATAGAAAAATACTTTGCAAATTCCACAAAGTAAGGTATTCATCATTCAACTTCCATTAATCTATCAAGATAAACAAACTCTCATTAAATTTATATATCTGTTCAATACCTCTTAAACAAGATATTAATAAATATTTCTTTTATGCTCAATATATCAACACATAGTTATGGTGCTTTTTTTTGGAAGAAAACAAAATTTTTGTTCTAATGTTTAAGGTTAACTTTCTTAGGTTGGGATTGTTATTTTTTTTCTTATTTTTTAAATATATATACATATAACTTAAAACACCATGCATTTTTAACCCATATAACGAGCTTTTGGCTGATGACTACGAGACCAGTTAGTCTTAGGGCATTAGGTGTTGAGACACACTTACAAGCTTAATAACTCGGGTTACAGATACTGATATATAGATAGTGCAATGTTTGATTTTCTTAAGCTTTTCTCCTCAACCTATGTAACAAGCATTGGGCCAATAGCTCCTAAGTCAGTTGACATTAGGTTATTAGGTGTTAAAATACCCCTTCGAGCTTAATTACTTAGGTTAGGGAGGTTACGAAAACAAACTTATCTATATTTTTATTATCATTTTTTTTTGTTTTCTTATTTTTTTTTCAAATGATATATTATCCCTTTCCCTTAGTTGTTACCTTTAACAAAAGAATATAAATAATGTAATAATCCAATGTGCAACCCATAATCATATGTTAAAGTGTGTTTGTAAAAATTAAGGTTTAATAATACTTATTAAATGACTATATGAGCAAAATTAAATGATAACAATTCAAAAGTTTGTAAACCTGAATATTTCAAGAAGTATTTTGATAAACCTTAATAAATATTGCAAATAACAATTGAAAAATGTTAACCAAGATACGTCTCAAGAGTCAATAAAATTCCTCCTTACTTTGCCATCTTAGTAACAACAGTTTGCAAATGATTTATGAAATAAAAAACATGATTTTTTTTTTTAATATCAACTACTACCCTCTCTCTCCAACCAAAACGAGACATTGTCCTCAATATCCTAACGCAGAAAGATAGAGTATAAAATGCATCACCTAAAATAACAAATACTGACAAACCTGAAACACACTTAAACAAATATAAGAAACAACAAAACATAATAATAAAATCAAAAGACACAAAGATTCACAAATGAAGACTCAAATCCAATATAAGCTTTTTACAACTTTTCTTAGATGATAAATTTATGCGACTTATGGAGGGATCAATTATAGGAATGAAAGATTTTAATTAGTCAATCAATTGTTCAGCAATAGCAATAGAGATTATGATTTGTTGTGCCGAAAATGTTAGAAATTCCTGTTTCACAGCATGATTAAGAAACGATTAACATTAAACATTTTACAGACCTATGGGTTTACAGTGAATGCGCAATTGGGCCCAAGAGAAAATATGAAAGATCTTTTCTAATGTGCCCAGACCTCCTGATAAGGTAATGAAGGCATCAACATTGTTTTTCCAATGATGTCCCCTTATACTAAAGTTTTGGGAACGACCCCCAAAACTTGACTACCTCCTAAAAATACAGCTATTGACATACCTCTCATTAACCCAAGACTGCCTCCCCTATACAGTAAATGAATCTTCATCTTAGCTAGCACCTGACCAAGATGATTTGCTAATTCTAAAATCTCATTTTCTTTTTCAAGACTAGATCCACCGAAAACACAAACATTTCTTATCTGATGACTTGAGAAACTTGCCATTTCTACACACTTTTATATTTATTGAATGACACGACTAAAAGATTGATGTCTTCTCTCAAGTGCAGGAGTGTCGAAGTAATAAATAACCCAGCAAGACCGAGATCAAACCACAAGGAGGTTAATTGTACAAATTATAAACAATTATAAACAACAACAACAACAGTAACAACAATAACAACAATAATATTAGTAGCAATAATAACAATAGTAGTAGTACTAGTAATAATAATAATAATAATAATAATAAAGAAAAAGAATGATAATAATAATAATAATAATAATAATAATAATAATAATAATAATAATAATAATAAAGAAAAAGAATGAGAAGAAGAAGAAAAAGATGAGAACTTTGAGATGGAATATTAATGTAAGGATTAAACAATGATAATAACAAATGTCAAGGTTAGAGGTTCCACTAATGGTATGTTAAACAAGTATAGTATAAACTCTTATTATTCAATTGGAAACCACACACAAAAGAGGTTCTAATCAGATTATAGATTGTTAACGTGATTATATTAGTAATCTTATTTGATTAATGTTAATACTTGTAAATCTCGTCAAGCATTCATGATTATAACTTATGTTAACAACAAATCAAGTTCCTTTCATAACTTATGTTCAAAACTTGACACAACTAAAAGATTGATGTCTTCTCCCAAGTGCAGGAGTGTCGAAGTAATAAATAACCCGGCAAGACCGGGGTCGAACCGTATGGAGGTTAATTGTACGAATTATAAACAATTATAAATAACAACAACAATAACAACAATAATATTAGTCGCAGATATTGATACGTAGATTGTGCAATGTTTGATTCCCTTAAGCTTTTCTCCTCAACCCATGTAACAAGCGTTGGGCTAATAGCTCCTAAGTCAGTTGACTTTAGGGTATTAGGTGTTAAAACACTCCTTCGAGCTTAATTGCTTACATTAGGGAGGCTACGAAACCAAACTTATCTACATTTTTATTATCATCATTTTTGTTGTTTTTGTTTTTGTGTTTTTTTAATTATACTATCTCTTTTTCCTTAGTTGTTACCTTTAATAAAAGAATATAAATAATGTAATAATTCAATATGCAACCCACAATCATATGTTATAGTATGTGTGTGTAAATTAAGGTTTAAAAATACATGTTAAATGAGTATATGAGCAAAATTAAAGGGTAACAATGCGAGAGTTTGTAAACCTGAATATTTCAAGAAGTATTATGATAGACCTTATTAAGAATAGTTACTAAGATGCGTCTCAAGAGTCATAAAAAGATCTCCTTTACTCTACCATCATAGTAATAACAATTTTGCACATGCTTTATGAAATAGAAAACACAGTTAGTTAAATTTTTTTTTTAGCTACCAACCTCTCCCGACAACCAAAACGAGACATTGTCCTCAATCTTCTAAGGTAGAAAGATAAAGTATAGAAGATATCACATGAAATAACGAGCACTAACAAACCTGAAACACACTGAAATAAGAATAAGAAATAACAAAACACAATAATAAAACAAAAGGACAAGAAAAAATTACAAATGAAGACTCAAATCTAATCTAAGCTTTTTACGGCTTTACTTAAACGACCAAGTTATGCGACTCATGGAGGGATCAAGTACATGAATGAAAGATTGTAGTTGATCAATCAGTTGTTCAGTAGTCGCAGCAGAGATTATGATTTGTCGTGTAGAAGATGTTAGAAATTCATGTTCCACAGTATGATCAAGAAAAGACAGCAACTTTTCATAATAACCATTAACATTTAACAGACCTATGGGTTTATGATGAATGTGCAGTTGGGCCCAAGAGAAAATATGAAAGATCTCTTCCAATGTGCCTAGACCACCTGGTAAAACAAGGAAGGCATCAGCATGGTTAAACATTGCATTTATTCGAGCCGATATTGTGGAGACCTAAAGTTCCTCTCCAATTTTTTTTCCAATGATGTCCCTTTGTGCTAAAGCTTCAGGGACGACCCCCAAAACTTGACTACCTCCTAAAAATGCAGCTATTGACACACCTCCCATTAACCCAAGACTGCCTCCCCCATACACTAAATGAATCTCTCTCTACTAGCACCTGACTAAGATGATTTGCTGATTCCAAAAACTCCTTTTCTTTTCCAGGACAAGATCCATCGAAAACACAAATATTTCTTATGTGATGACCTGCAGAACTTGCCATTTCTATACACTTCTATATTTGTTGAATGTATGGGTTGAGTAGAAATGAAAGGAAGGAAGAGAGGATTTTATAGATGAGAAATTGAAAAGGCAATCATACCACCTATCTATAGGTTAATTGGAGTCTCACACACACTCTCTCTCTCTTTATTTATTTATTTAAAAAAAAACATGTGTATGTACAGGTAGTTGTGATTGTGGCTCACATTTTCCCTTAGTTTTACGTCCAAAAACGGCTTAAACGCCCTCTATGAGTCAGGAATAAGTTTCCCACCCAGTTTTCTTAAAAACTAGCAAACAAGGTCTTTTTTAGTCAGATTCCTAAAACTAACTCTATCATGTTCTTTATGAAAATAGGGCCATAAATCATGAATTGCACGATGCACATCTCTACTAGGATGCGTCTTAAGAGTTAATAGAAGATTATCTAAAGACTCCTTCCTCAAGCCATCCTTAATGAACTGTATTTTATCTTCACGTTTTATAGATACCATTCCTAAAGAATGACATTGTGCATTACAAGTCCATTTAGCACATCGATAACAGACTTTCAGTCGTTTTGCATGATGTTTCTTTGCAAAAATGCTTTTATCTGTTCCAAGCATGTGTGAAATGAAGGAATTAGAGAACTCACCTGATAATCGGACCTTTGCTTCAATCAACCAACGAATATCTTTAGGAATTCCATGATTCGTTAACAACCTCAATCTTGCACATGTAGCATGGTAAATTTTTGTAATCGCATTATGAGGCACAGCGGGAAAATACTTTTTCAATTTTTCAAGATTAGTGTCTATTTTTAAATGAGAATTGGAAGAGAGATTCAAAGAATTGCATAAATATATACATAGATATCAGTTATTATGGGAAACAAAAAGAATCGACTTAAGTCACGGAGAACCGTTGTCCGCCATTTGACCGGGGTGAGAGAAACTAGCAAAAATCTCTAAAAAATAAACACAAAAACAATGTGAGAGAAAAAAATAATCAACCTTTATCTACAAGATCATTCAAACTAGTTGATTCATTTTCACTAGGAAAATTATCAAAGTAAGCTTTTAAATGATGTCTATTTTCCTTAAAAACATTGTCATTCATTGAATTCTCAATATCAAAGGCCCCATAAGGATACACATGTTTCTTAATAAATGGGCTGCCCCATCTTGATCTTAGTTCTCTAGGGAATAAATGGAGTTGAGAATTATAAAACAAAACTTTTTGACCAGTATCAACTTTTTGACAATTTTCACAAGTTTTGCAGAATGCATGTGTGTCCTTGAACATAGTAGGCTAATAAAATCTATTTTGAAATATTTTTACAGCTATCTTTTTTTATGAAAAATAACTTCCACATGCTTCAGAATAACAAAGTTTAATGACACTACTTACCTCGTTGTTAGGAATGAATCTTTGAAATATTTGATCAGGACAATATTTGAATAAGTTAGGGTCATCAAAATAAAAGTTCTTCATTTCGTTCAAAAACTTTTCTTTATCTCGGGTACTCCAATCAGCTGGCAAATCTCCTACAGTAAGAAAATTGATTTTTTTATCATACCAAGGCATTGGACTAAGAGAATGTAAGCATTCATTAGAAAAGTAATCATTGATTGATGTAATGTAAGATGTCGAATTTGTTGTCACTTTTGACAAAAGATCCGCATCAACATTTTCGGTGCGTTTTTCATCCGTGATTTCTTCCTCAGAATAAATCATTTGCAAATCTTCAGATTAATCTAACTCATTTTTACTTAAAGCAAATTTAAGTTGATCATAAACTAATTCGTCAATATGATCTACTTCTTGTAAATCATTATCATCTCCAAGTTACTAGCAAATGTTAAAAATATTCATCTCAAATGTCATGTTTCCAAATGATAGCGTCATCAGTCCATTCCTACAAGTAATCAATGCGTTAGAAGTTGCATGAAATGGACGTCCTAAAATAACAGGAAATGAATTAAATGCTTCAACAGGTTCTATGTCCAAGATAACAAAATCCACAAGATAAATGAATTTATCGACTTGTACTAATACATTTTTGACTATTCCTCTAGGCACTTTTACAGATCTATCGGCAAGTAAAAAAGTTACAGAAGTTGGTTTTAACTCACCTAGATTGAGACTTTGAAAAACTAAATATGGAAGTAAATTCACACTGGCTCAAAGATCAAGTATGACTCTTTCAATTTTATGTTCTCCAATAAAGCAAAAATTTTGGGACAATCAAGGTCTTTATATTTCAAAGCATTATTGTTCTGAAGAATGGTACTTACTTGTTTGGTTAAAAAAGCTTTCTTTTTCACATTCAGCTTCCTCTTCACAGTGCATAGATCTTTAAAAAATTTAGCATAGAAAGGAACCTGTTTAATAGCATCCAACAAAGGTACATTGATTCTTGTTTGAAAGTTTCAAAGATTTCAGAGTTGTGATTGACTTTCCTTTGTTTGGTCATGACAAGAGAAAATGGAAGCGTTAGTGGAGAATTAGTCTTTTCTTTGCAAATTTCAGATTCAACCCCTTCTGTACCCTCAAATATTGACTCATCATCTTGCTCATAAGGTTCAAGAGTGGGTTTTTCAATAACCTTACCACTGTGAAGAGTAGTGACTGATTTGACTTGATCCATGTGTTGGCTTTTAGAACTATTTGCATTGTATTGCCCCTTGGGATTTTGTTGTGGTTAAGATGGAAACTTACCTTTCTCTTGGAAACTGAGAGCAGATGTCAATTTTGCAAGAGTATCCTTAAAATGTGTCATGTTTTGAGCAAGTTGAGTATTGATTGTCTCTTGCTTTTCAATGAATGCATGCAAAATTTCCTGAAGATTTCTTCAAGGAGGTGAAGCATAAGGAGGTGCATATCCATGAGAATTTTGGAAATTATGGTGTGCTTGAAACGGTGGTTGTGAAGTTTGCACATTGTTCTTATCACTCTTCCAATTGAAATTTGGGTGATTTCTCCAACCAGGGTTGTATGTTTGAGAGTATAGGTTGTGGTTGGCCCTTTGGAAACTATTTAAAGCATGATTGATTAGTACTTAAAAGTGCATTTTTATCATGGTTTTATATCATCATTTTGCACTTGAAGTATCAATAACTCCTTAACCAAAGCATGTTTTATAATAATATATCTAATAATATAAGATACCTTTAATTTGTGGTAAATGTTCATTTTAAATGCAGGCCTATCACATAAATGAAAGGATTGATTGATGACTTCAAGAACTTAAATTGCAAGGATAAAGAGATGGCCAAACTTAGAAAAGAGATGTCGGTGCAATCCAAACCGGAACACTATTTGGTAATTGGGTCATATCTGGAGCTATATATCTTAGATTTAGTTCCAATTTATATGGATGGAAAGGTAAGACATAGGTCTACAACTTTCATATGGAGCCCAAGGTCTAAAAAGGCTATTTTGAAGTTCAAATTATAGCAACAACAAATAAGCCCGAATCTGTCTTCCAGCCCGAGCACTGTTCAGTATTTTGGCCATATCGGTGTTCTAGAGTCCAAATGAGCTGAATGTTTTACACAAGAAAGCTGAGACAATTGCCTACAACTTTAATGTTTTGCAACTGGCTCCAATTTAGACAATTGCCTACAACTTTCATGTTTGCACCTGGCTCCAGTTTTGACGTTATCAATGACGTTTTGGGCAGACAAGAGAAGATAAGGATTGTCACCAAGTCAAAAGTTGGCCACCCATTTATCAATTAGTCATCAAATCAATAGTTCTCAATTTTGGCCTATAAAAGGAGGCATTTGCCATGCATTTAGGCATCTTGGTTTCCAGATCAAGATCATGCTCTTGCTTTCTCTCTTTATATTTTTTGTAATGTTTATGCTTTCTTTTCATTAATATCAAGTTTATACCTTTCATTTCCTTTCATTTTCAGAAAATATGGCCGAAGAAGATAATCAATCACTTTATAATGAGAACAATGAGATAACCGTGCTAGAACACTTAGAGACCACATGAATCCCACAAGAACAAGTGCACCATCATGCATAGTTTTTCCCCCCGATGCATCTCATTTTAATTTTAAACCAGGTATTATTCAACTTTTACCTTCTTTTCGTGGCTTAGAATTGGAAAATCCATACTTGCATTTAAGGGAATTTGAGGAGGTCTGCAACATATATAATAATTTAAATTGTAGCATGAACACCATCAGATTAAAGCTTTTTCCTTTTTTATTAAAAAATAAAGCTAAAACATGGCTACAAAATTTAAGACCAGGATCCATTCGTGCTTGGGATGAAATGCAACAACAGTTTTTGAAGAAGTTTTTCCCATCTCACAGAACAAACTCTTTCAAAAGACAAATCACCACTTTCACTCAAAAACCAGGAGAAACATTTTACAAATGTTGGGATAGGTATCGAGACTTGCTTAGTACTTGCCCTCATCATGGTTTTGAAACATGGAGATTGGTTTCACATTTCTATGAAGAGTTAACACCTAAAGATAGGCAAATGGTTGAATTGATGTGCAATGGAACTTTTGAAGATAAAGACCCTAATGAAGCAATGGAGTACTTAGACTTGTTAGCTGAAAATACTCAAAATTGGAACACCGCGGGTACTTATGAGGCACCGAGTAAAACTCAACCTCATACATCTAGTGGAGGCATGTACAACCTTAGGGAAGATCATGACCTTCAAGCCAAGTTTGCATGTTTAGCTAGAAAAGTCGAGGCACTAGAATTGAAAAAGAGTGGTCAATTAAAATCTGTTGAAAACATTGTGTGTCAAATTTGTGAAACAAATGAACACTCAACCAACGATTGTCCAACCTTGCCTTCTTTTAAGGAATGTCTCTATGAACAAGCCCATGCTTTAAACGGTTTCCAAAGGGCCAACGACAACCCATACTCCCAAACATACAACCCTAGTTGGAGAAATCACCTGAATTTCAATTGGAAGAGTGAGAACAACAATGCACAAACTTCACAACCACCGTTTCAAACACACCATAATTTCCAAAATTCTCATGGATATGCACCTCCTTATGCTCCACCTCTTAGAAGAAATCTTGAGGAAACATTGCATGCATTCATTGAAAAGCAAGAGACAATCAATACTCAACTCCCTCAAAACATGACAGATTTTAAAGATACTCTTGTAAAATTAACATCTGCTCTCAGTTTCCAAGAGAAAGGTAAGTTTCCATCTCAACCACAATAAAATCCAAAGGGGCAATACAATGCAAATGCAAGTAGTTCCGGAAGCCAACACATGGATCAAGTCAAATCAGTCACTACTCTGCGCAGTGGTAAGGTTATTGAAAAACCCTCTCTTGAACCTTATAAGAAAGATGATGAGTCAATCTTTGAGGGTAAGGAAGGGGTTGAATCTGAAAATTGCAAAGAAACGACTGATTCACCACCAGCACTTCCATTTCCTCATGCCATGACCAAACAAAGGAAAGTCAATCACAACTCTGAAATTTTTGAAATTTTCAAACAGGTAAGGATCAATATACCTTTATTGGTGCTATTAAACAGGTTCCTTCCTATGCTAAATTTTTGAAAGATCTATGCACTGTGAAGAGGAAACTGAATGTGAAAAAGAAAGCCTTTCTAGCCGAACAAGTAAGTGCTATTCTTCAGAACAATAATGCTTTGAAATATAAAGACCCTGGTTGTCCTACAATTTCTTGCTTTATTGGAGAGCATAAAATTGAAAGAGCCTTACTTGATCTTGGAGCTAGTGTGAATTTACTTCCATATTCAGTTTTTCAAAGTCTCAATCTAGGTGAGTTAAAACCAACTTCTATATCTCTTTTACTTGCCGATAGATCTGTAAAAGTGCCTAGAGGAATAATCGAAGATGTGTTAGTACAAGTCGATAAATTCATTTATCCTGTGGATTTTATTGTCTTGGACACAGAACCTGTTGAAGCATGTAATTCATTTCCTATTATTTTAGGACGTCCGTTTCTTGCAACCTCTAACACATTGATTAATTGTAGGAATGGACTGATGAAGCTATCATTTGGAAACATGACATTGGAGATGAATATTTTCAACATTTGCAAGCAACCTGAAGATGATAATGATTTACAAGAAGTAGATCATATTGACGAATTAGTTTATGATCAACTTGAATCTACTTTAAGTAAAAATGAGTTGGATGAATCTAAAGATTTGCAAATGATATATTCTGAGGAAGAAATCACGGATAACAAACGCACAGAAAATGTTGATGTGAATCTTTTGTCAACAGTGACAACAGATTCGACATCTAGCATCACACCAATCGATGATTACTTTCCTAACGAATCCTTACTTTCTCTTAGTCCAATGCCTTGGTATGATAAAAATATCAATTTTCTTGCTTTAGGAGATTTGCCAACTGATTGGAGTACTCAAGACAAAGAAAAGTTTTTGAACGAAGTGAAGAGCTTTTATTGTGATGACCCTAACTTATTCAAATATTGTCCTGATCAAATATTTCAAAGATTCATTCCTGACAATGAGATAAGTAATGTCATTAAACTTTGTCATTTTGAAGCATGTGGAAGTTATTTCTCGTCAAAAAAGACTGCTGCAAAAATCTTTCAAAATGGATTTTATTGGCCCACCATGTTCAAGGACACACATGCATTTTGCAAAACTTGTGAAAATTGTCAAAAAATTGACACTAGTCAAAAAGTTTTGTTTTATGATTCTCAACTCTATGCATTCCCTAAAGAGCTAAGATTAAGATGGACCAATCCTTATGGGGCCTGTGATATTGAGAATTCAATGAATGACAATGATTTTAAGGAAAATGGACATCGTTTGAAAGCTTACTTTGATAATTTTCCTAGTGAAAATGAATCAGCTGGTTTGAATGATCTTGTAGATAAAGGTTGATTATTTTGTTTTTCTCACATTTTCTTTTTTATGTTTCTTTTTGAGTGATTTTTGCTAGTTTCTCTCACCCCGGTCAAATGGCGGATAACGGTACTCCGTGACTTAAGTCGGTTCTTTCAGTTTCCCACAATTACTGATATCTGTGTATATATCTATGCAATTCGTCGAATCTCTCTTCCAATTCTCATTTGAAAATGGACACTAATCTTGAAAAATTGAAAAAGTATTTTCCCGCTCTGCCTCAGAATGCGATTACAAAAATTTACCATGCTAGATGTGCAAGATTGAGGTTGTTAATGAATCATGGAATTCCTGAAGATATTCGCTGGTTGATTGAAGCAAAGGTCCGATTATCAGGTGAGTCCTCTAACTTCATTTCACACATGCCTGGAACAGGTAAAAGCACTTTTGCAAAGAAGCGTCGTGCAAAACGACTAGAAGTCTGTCATCGATGTGCTAGATGGACTTGTAATACACAATGTCGTTCTTTAGGAATGGTATCTATAAACCGTGAAGATAAAATACAATTCATTAAGGATGGCCTGAGTAAGGAGTCTTTAGATAATCTTCTATTGACTCTTGAGACGCATCCTAGTGGAGATGTGCATCGTGCAATTCATGATTTATGGCCACTATTTCATAAAGAACATGATCGACTTAGTCTTGGGAATCTGACTAAAAAAGACCCTGTTTGCCAGTTTTTAAGAAAACTGGATGGGAAGCCTATCCCCGACCCATAGAGGGCGTTTAAGCCGTTCTTGGACGTAAAACCAAGGGAAGATGTGAGCCACAATCACAACTACCTGTACATACACATGCTTTTTTCAAAAGTAAATAAATAAATAAATAAAAGAGAGAGAGAGAGAGTGTGAGACTCCAGCTGGCCTACATATAGATGTTATGATTGCCTTTCTAATTTCTCATCTATAAAACCCTCTCTTCCTTCCTTTCATTTCTACTCAACCCATACATTCAACAAATACAGAAGTGTCTAGAAATGGCAAGTTCCTCAGGTCATCAAATAAGAAATATTTGTGTTTTCGGTGGATCTAGTCCTGGGAAAGAAAAGGAGTTTTTAGAATCAGCAAATCATCTTGGTCAGGTGCTAGCTGAGAGAAAGATTCATTTAGTGTATGGGGGAGGCAGTCTTGGGTTAATGGGAGGTGTGTCAATAGCTGCATTTTTAGGAGGTAGTCAAGTTTTGGGGGTCGTCCCTGAAGCTTTGGCACAAGGGGACATCATTGGAAAAACAATTGGAGAGGAACTTCAGGTCTCCACCATGTCAGCTCGAATGAATGCAATGTTTAACCATGCTGATGCCTTCATTGCTTTACCAGGTGGTCTAGGTACATTGGAAGAGATCTTTCATATTTCCTCTTGGGCTCAACTGCACATTCACCATAAACCCATAGGTTTGTTAAATGTTAATGGTTATTATGATAAGTTGTTGTCTTTTTTTGATCATGCTGTGGAACAGGAATTTTTAACATCTTCTGCACGACAAATCATAATCTCTGCTACTACTGCTGAACAATTGATTGACCAACTACAATCTTTCATTCCTGTGATTGATCCTTCCATGAGTCGCATAAATTGGTCATCTAAGGAAAGCCGTAAAAAGCTTAGATTGGATTTGAGCCTTCATTTGTGAATTTTTGTGTATTTTGGTTTTATTATTGTGTTTTGTTATTTCTTATTTTTGTTTTAGTGTGTTTCAGGTTTTGTCAGTGTTCGTTATTTCAGGTGATATCTTCTATACTCTATCTTTCTACCTTAGAACATTGAGGACAATGTCTCGTTTTGGTTCGGGGGAGAGGGTAGTAGTTGATAAAAAAAAAAAAAATTGTTTTTCATTTCATAAAGCATGAGCATAATTGTTGTTACTAGGATGGCAGAGTAAAGGAGCTCTTTTGTTAAAGTGACTTTTGAGACGCATCTTAGTAACCATTCTTATCAAGGTCTATTATAATACTTCCTGAAATATTCAGGTTTACAAACTCTCGTATTGTTACCACTTAATTCTGCTCATATACTTATTTAAGATGTATTCTTAAACCTTAATTTACACACACACACTTTAACATATGATTGTGGGTTGCATATTGGATTATTACATTATTTATGTTCTTTTGTTAAAGGTAACAACTAAGGGAAAGGGATTGTATATAATTAAGAAAAAAAAAACATGAAAAAAAAAATGAAAAAAAGAAAAAAAATGATGATAATAAAAATGTAGATAAGTTTGGTTTCGTAGCCTCCCTAACCTAAGCAATTAAGCCCGAAGGGGTGTTTTAACACCTAATACCCTAAAGTCAACTGACTTGGGCGCTATTGGCCCAACGCTTGTTACATGGGTTGAGGAGAAAAGCTTAAGGAAATCAAACATTGCACTATCTACATATCAGTATCTGCGACCCGAGTTACTAAGCTCGTAGGGGTGTCTTAACACCTAATGCCCTAAGACCAACTGGTCTGGGAGTCATTAGCCGAAAGCTCGTTACATGGGTTAAAGATGCATGATGTTTTTAAATTATATGTATATAGAGTTTAAAAAAAAAAGACAAAAAAAGTAAAAAAAAAAGACAAAAATGATAATCCCATCCCAAGGAAGTTAACCTTAAACATTAGAACAAAAATTTTGTTTTCTTCCAAGAAAAGCCCCATAATTATTTGTTGACACATTGAGCACAAAAAAAAGGTTTATTAATATCTTGTTAAGAGGTATTGAGCAGATATATAAATTTAATGAGAGTTTGTTTATCTGGATAGATTAATAGAAGTTAAATGATGAATACCTTGCTTTGTGAAATTTGCACATTGTTTTAACGCTTTGATTACTAGGGACTAGTAATAAGCTGGTTGAGGGGTGTGATTAGTACTTAAAAGTGCATTTTTATCATGGTTTTATATCATCATTTTGCACTTGAAGTATCAATAACTCCTTAACTAAAGCATGTTTTATAATAATATATCTAATAATATAAGATACCTTTAATTTGTGGTAAATGTCTATTTTTAATGCAGGCCTATCACATAAATGAAAGGATTGATTGATGACTTGAAGAACTTAAATTGCAAGGATAAAGAGATGGCCAAACTTAGAAAAGAGATGTCGGTGCAATCCAAACCGGAACACTGTTCGGTAATTGGGTCATATCTGGAGCTACAGATCTCAGATTTAGGTCATGGGTCATATCTGGATCTATATATCTCAGATTTAGGTCCAATTTATATGGATGGAAAGGTAAGACATAGGCCTACAACTTTCATATGGAGGCCAAGATCTAAAAAGGCCATTATCAAGTCCAAATTGTAGCAACAACAAAGAAGCCCGAATTTGTCTTCCAGCCCGAGCACTGTTCTGTATTTTGGCCATATCTGGAGTTCTAGAAGTCCAAATGAGCTGAAGTTTTTACACAAGAAAGCTGAGACAATTGCCTACAACTTTCATGTTTACAACTGGCTCCAGTTTTGACGTTATCAATGACGTTTTGGGCAGACAAGAGAAGATAAGGATTGTCACCAAGTCAAAAGTTGGCCACCCACTTATCAATTAGTCATCAAATCAATAGTTCCCAATTTTGGCCTATAAAAGAAGGCATTTGCCATGCATTTAGGCATCTTGGTTTCCAGATCAAGATCATGCTCTTCCTTTCTCTCTTTGTATTTTTTGTAATGTTTATGCTTTGCTTTCATTAATATTAAGTTTATGCCTTTCATTTCCTTTCCTTTACTTAGTTAAGTTTTATGTTCTTATTTGGTTTATCTATTTTGCTTTCTTTCATTATGTCTAGCTAAGTTAGTTATGTCAAGGTGAAAAGGTTACACTAATGGTGTAAGAATAAGTATAATGTAAACTTAATATGGACTTTAATGTTTGATACTAACATGTTTTATATTTGTTATCTTGTTCACTCTTTAATACTTTGCTTGTTAAATGACTAATCTTGATTTATGTTGTATAACACTTGGTACAACAAATGCTTGGCACTTTCATAGCCCATAATGTATGGTATAACCGACACCTGAGCTATGAAAGGAACTTGATTTGTTGTTAACATAAGTTATAATCATGAATGCTTGACGAGATTTACAAGTATTAGCATTAATTGAATAAGATGACTAATGTAATCATGTTAACAATATATAATCTGATTGGAACCTCCTTTGTGTGTGGTTTCCAATTCAATAATAAGAGTTTATACTATACTTGTTTGATATACCATTAGTGGAACCTCTAACCTTGACATTTGTTATTATCATTGTTTAATCGTTACATTAATATTCCATCTCAAAGTTCTCATCTTCTTCTTCTCTTAATCCTTACATTAATATTTGATCTCCAAGTTCTCATCATCATCATCTTCTTCTTCTTCTCTTTCTTTATTATTATTATTATTATTAGTACTACTACTACTACTATTATTATTATTATTATTATTATTATTATTACTACTACTACTATTGTTGTTGTTGTTATTGTTGTTTTATAATTGTTGTTTATAATTTGTACAATTAACCTCCCTGTGGTTCGACCCCGGTCTTGGCGGGTTATTTATTACTTCGACACTCCTGCACTTGGGAGAAGACATCAATCTTTTAGTCGTGTCATCAAGCCTTTTCATAGACTTAGATTTGTCTCAGTAGTCCATAAAAGTATTTATTAGGCTATTTATATCATCTGTTAGTGCCTATCTAACCAATTATAATCCTCATTTAACTACTCACTCAGAATCTTCATTTTCTAGTAGTCTGATTACATCACATTCCTATATCCCTATTTCCTTGAAAAGTTTAAATCATCAACTTTATTTTACATTAAGATCTAATCAGAAACATCATGCCTATATAGTAATGCGACTACATGACCTAACATTGCTATTAATTTTAAATTCAAGCAGTAATATATTTTATATATCAAAACGAGGTAAAAGCCCAAGGAAATGATGAAAATACCTATGAAAAATTAAAAAAAAAAAAAGACATCAAACATACCATCGGTGCATGACTGTCGTGTTATTGTTGTTAATGTCAACAACAAAGTTTTTAATTACTCCTTTGGCATATTATTGGTAGATCATGAAGCTTAAAACTCCTATTTATTAATAAAGTATATGAGTATCAGAACCAGCCAACAAGGCAGGTTTGAACTCGAGATATCATGGCTATTGTTGCTTGTGATTGTTAATGATGAAGGTGATGTGACAATGTGGGAATAAGAGAGAAGTCATGTTTTATTGCACTTCATGACCATAGTTTGTAAAAACGATGCAGGTAAAGAGAGAAGCTCATTTACAGAGGAGAGGGGAAGAAAAAAAGAGCCA
The DNA here is from genome assembly GCF_000495115.2 of Populus euphratica. Classification (NCBI taxonomy): domain Eukaryota; kingdom Viridiplantae; phylum Streptophyta; class Magnoliopsida; order Malpighiales; family Salicaceae; genus Populus; species Populus euphratica. Next base: position 212,968 of record NW_011500056.1, read on the forward strand.
AAAAAAAAAAAGAAAAAAAGAAAAAGAAGAAATAAGTTGATTGGCATTTATGATGTCATCAATGATGAAGGAAGAGAATGAGAGAGGGAGAGCGGGGGGGATTTGATTTTCTTTTGAGTTTTTTGTTCTATTAGCGGGGTTCTTTTTTTTTTTTAATTTATGCTTTAAGTTTTTCTAATTTAGATGTTCGGATAGGTTTATTTACTATGATTAGGTATGGTTAGTTAAAAGCATTAGGAAAATATGGTTTGGATGATAAGATTATCTATAGCTCAAGATTCAATTACTTTTTTGTAGCTGAAAAAATAATTGTAATGTAGTTATATGCATATGTTTTTTTTTTTTAATAATATAGTAAACTATGTAAGTTTATTTCGTATAATTGTGACTTTTGGTGTGGCTTGTGGTTATTATGATTAGAAGTATTTTTTTTTAATAATGTAGTGAACTATGTAGGTTTAATATATTAACATACTAAGTTACAGGTTTGAAATTCTTAATCATACCAACTACCGATATATTTGGTGGTAAACTAAAATATAATTATGATCCAAAATATACCTTGTTCTCTTGGAAGAAGAAAATAATATCATTTGTTCATCATAAATAATTACCTAACATTTTCTTTTATCATAAAATGATTACCTAGTTATTAATTATATTAATTTCAAGTGTAAGGTTGTGACAAGTTTATCACATGCATGATATTTAAATCTCATCAACCTAAAAGTTTGAATAAAATAAGTTTTATGATTAGTATACTAAGATTGATATTTATATAAATTGAAAATATAATTTTACTAATTGTAAATGCATAACATAAATTAAAAATAATTGATAATAACTTTCAAAATTTAAAGAATAAAACTATTTGTAGTGAAAACAAATAACATAAATTAAGGGAAAATGATAACAACTCTTTATTTAAAAAAGACAAACTTTCAAATATAATTTCTTAAAGTATGACAAATGTGACACTATGAGATAAAGACTGTTACTATTATGTAATAGAAATTATAGTTATGACATGCATAAAATAATCTATCATTATAATATTACAAATACTCTAAACTAAAAGGCATGTGGGAATATTGTTCCCCTATACAAACTGTTGTAACCCAATTTTGGATTCGCTAAAATTTTCTCAAATGTTATTTTATTATTCATAACAAAAAAAAAATATAATAAAAAAGAAGAAGAAAAAAAAGAGTTTAAAATATATTTTCTCGAGTCAACTGTCATTTTCGGTCAAAACCAAGTCCACCGGGTCAATACGGGTCCCACCATGTTGACTAGGATGAAAAATGAGTTTCGGGTCAAAACCATCATTTTTGGTTAAAACCGAGTCCACTGGGTCAATACGAGTCCCACCTTGTCGACCGGGATGAAAAATGAGTTTCGGGTCAAAACCATCATTTTCGGTCAAAATCGAATCCACTGGGTCAATAAGGGTCCCACCATATTGACCGCGATGAAAAAATGAGTTTCAGACTATTTTTTATCAAAATTGGTATTTTTTGTCAAAAAACCCGGTCCACCGAGTTGATACCCGTATAAAGATTTTTTTTGTAATTAACATTGATTTTTAGCGGATGAAAAGCTTTTTATAATACTGATTTGAATTTTTAATTTTACCCTATAAATAAATATTATTATTATATATAATAAAACAAAAAAAATAATTTAATTTTGTCACAGTAGGCGGAGGATTTCTGCCGATGGTAGGCGGTGCAGCTGTACATTCAAAATTTTACACAATCCTTGTGATTACCTGCAAAATCTGTGATTGCTGTCCCCTTTCATTTGCTATAAATAGCCAATGAAACCAAGACATACAGGACACAAGAAGAACAGAAAACGAATTCTAAATTCTAAATTCGAGAGTGTTACTATTTGACACTATTCATTTTTGTTTTACTTTTTCTTTATCCTAGTGAGATATTGATTTTTTTTTTTCAAAACAAATTAAAAAATACCAAAAATATCCCAACCGTTAGATCTAATAGTATTTAAATCTGAGCCTTTGATTTCTTAGGATACAATAGGCTTTACCACAGCAGATTAAAACCCAAATCAATCTCAGCCTTTAAAATAATCTACCCTTTGATCCTGTTGCGCCACGTCATCAAGTGTACCAAACACTCGGTACACCGCGTCACACCAGATCATAGCCCAGTTCATCCTAACCGTCCGATCAACTTGCAGATCAAACCAATCACAGCCGCATGATCTATTCATCCGTGATCCAACGGTTCACAGGCTTCAAACGCACCGATGCACAATACACTCGTCCACACCGTATCCAAACACAGAGCCTCTCTCTCCTATCACCGGCGATTCTCTCTCTCTCTCTTCCGATCTCCCATTTCCGGCCATTTCAAGCCTCGAACCCACCACAGAAAGGTGCATCGCCTCCTCTGAAGCAAAACCTCGGCCGTTTTACACTTTTTCACAGGTGATTTTGGCTGGAAAAAGGTCGCGACCGTCATCAGCCAACCGACCTTCAAGTCGTCGATTCTCCCTCATCAGCCATCAACGGCCATCAACGGCCATCGAGACCACCACCATCAGAATCCTAGTCATCAGATCTACCAGAATCATCCATCTTTTGGCTGGAATCTCACCAGAAAAATTCGTCGCCGTTAACACGCGCCGCTAGTGGCATTTTCATAAATTTTTGATAAATCCGAGGGTATTTTAGTCTTTTACCTATACAGGGGCACTCAGGTAATTTTCTATAATTTTTTATGGTATTTTTTGATATTTTTATATATAACTATTTTTAAATTTTTGCATGTAAAAAAACAAAAAAATAAATTTAAAATAAATAACGACGCGGGTCCAACACCCATTCTATCATGTTATTGTTCATGGGTCAAACCCGATTCTCAAGAATTGATATACCCATTTCTCAATGATATCAAAATAATTTTTTTTTATAAAATAAATATTATTTGTCGACACATCTCTTTTATTTACAGAAAAAGAACCGATGTCAAAAATTTAAATACCAAATATGGATTATGTCTATTATTATTTCTTTTGGTAAATCAGACGTAACTCTCCTTTTTAGGGATAAACGTCGACATTTTAGACAAAATCTCATAATTTTAGGGACTGATGTCATTTTTAATGTGTCTCCTATTTTTAGGGACCGACGTTAACCATCTTAAAAAATTTGCAAATAAGCTCAAAATATAATAACATTTGAATAAAATGAAAAAAGCACACAAGTAAGGGTAACCTTTCTCTGAAAGGATGTTTTAAGGGTGATGTCTACCTTCTCTTAATCATAACTAACCCAGTACCCAAATCTCTGGGACCAGTGTCTAATTTTGGATTTCTAGTTCCCTCAAATTACTAGATGGCGACTCCAAATAAAATCTTTATTTCCCCCAATCAAGAAAAAAAAACTAAATTATTTCTTTTTGTTGAAACAAACAAAAAAGAGTGGAGCCGTCGCCCGACGTCGTGTAGCGACACAGACTAAGACTCATGAGCATTGTGAAGTTACTATGATCAAGAGGTCTTTCATTTCCATCCCTTTTTATTATTATTTCTTAATCTTGTGCTTTAAGGGCCTGATTGTAGGATAATTTGGCTAAAATTATTAACAAAAGGCAAAATTAAAAGATATTAGATTAAAATGAAACACACGAGGAAAATGGTTGGTGTTTTAGAAATTTTTTTGTGAAATATTAACCTTAGTCCTCATTCTTTACTAATTATAAGAATTGAGTCCATCCTTGAAGTTTCAGCAAAAATTAACTCTGGTCCAAAGCTTCATTTTTTTAGTCCTTGGTTTGAGAGAGGAGAGAGAAAGCCGTTGGATTATGGCAATAAAGAAAGAAATGATGTGGACACTAATTTCGGATATAAGATCTTTGTTTTAAATGGTTTCATATGATGATGAGAGTTCTAATTAGGTGTTGTTTTATATTAAAAGTACCTAAAAAATAAGTTTGAGTCAGTTAGGCATTGTTGAGCCTAAGAAGAGTTTTTGTTTATGGTTAATTTTAGATTTTGGGTTGGTTTTTTGAGGTCATATATTGGTTTAATAAGTTTTTGAAGTATTTTTTAAATGTTATGGGTTAAAATAAGTTGAAAAATAGGTTTTTGAATAACCATTGTTTAGGCATAGTTATATGACTAGTTATCTGACTTTTTTTTCATAAAGAAAATTGGTCTCCGAGTAAAAACGATTAAGGGCCTAAGCATGCGAGTTTTGACATTTACTAAATGAGCTAGGCATGCTAATCTGGCCTCTTATGACCAACAACACTTGATATTTTCTTTATTTACTTTTCAAAGTTTTTTTTGTCTTTTTTAAATAAAATTTTAATTTAGATTAAAATTAATGTCTCTTCTTTATTTTATTTTGTTTATTTAGACTTTTTAAATAGTATATTTTTTTTAATTATTTTGTATATATTTAATTTTTACAATAGATTATTCTAATTCATTTATAATTTCTACTTTAACGACATTTTATATAAATAGAAAATATTTTTTTAATAATATTTCTAATATATTTAACCTTACATAATATTTTTTTCCTTTTATTTTATTCAATTAATTTTGTGTGTCTATTTCTATTATTATTTGATTAAATAAAAATTTAATTTTGGTAAACAAAGTTTATAAACACAGCCAGGTTGAAAGCTTATATTGCGAGGTCAAATATCTTTATTTATACATCTTTCTTAATTGTTTTTATTTTTATTTTCATTTATCATTAATGATTTATATATAGTTTTCAATTTATTTGATTAAATGTATTCATAAGCTTTTTTATTTATATTAGAAATATTTTTATGTATAGAAATATGTTAGAAAAGCTTGCATATATAATTTTTTATAGAAAAAAATATTTCACCCAAAGCAAAGCATGAATCAAATGATAAGTAATATAACGTAAAGCCAAAACTCTATTATATAATAAACATTATGTCATTTAACAATGAATTTTGAAAACCAACTTTCTTATAAAATTATCTTATCTCTTTACAATTATTGTCGTTTCAATATAAAAATTATTTATAATTGCAATGTAAAAATAGTACATTTATTATAATCATTTTCTCATAATAAAAGTATTATTAGACTAGTTTGGTTGTCATCTGAAATTAAATCTTTATCCAAATAATTTTAAACGAGTATCCCATATTTTGCTTGGTGTATTTAAGATTTTTAATAAATTCTTTTAAATATTAACTCGATAATTTGAACCTAAAAAGAAAGGAATAAACTTTTTTAACCCCCATTACTACTTCCTACAATATATATATCACATCTCATATTCTATACATTTAAAAGCGCTGATTAGTACTTAAAAGTGCATTCTCATTAAGGATTTATGTCATCATATTGCACCTAAAGTATCATTAAATTCCCTAACAAAAGCATGTTTTATATTAGCAAGTCTAAAAATATAATATACGTTTAATTCATGGTAAATATTCATCCTAAATGCAGGTCTATCACATAAATAAAAGGATTGATTGATGAGTTTAAGGATTGAAATTGAAAGGATAAAAAGAAGGCCAAACTTAGCAAAGTGTTGCTGATGCATTCCAAACTCGAATACCGTTCGGTAATTTGATCATATCTGGAGCTGTAGATATCAGATTTAGGTCCATTTTATATCGATGGAAATGTAAGACATAGGCCTCCAACTTTCATATGGACTCAAAGACTCCGTTCTGCCGTTTTCAAGCTCAAATCTTAGCAACAACGAAAACGTCGGAAGCTGTCCTGCAGCTCACACATTATTCGGTTTTTGACTCATATCTTGAGTTCTAGAAGTCCAAATGAGCTCTGGTTTTTTTTGTTGGAAAGCTGAGACAATTGCCCACAACTTCCATAATTTAGTTGGCTATAATTCTGATGTGAGCAATAACGTTTTGGCCAGCCAACAATATCAATAATCAGCCCACAATATCAAAAAACCAGCAGCCATTAATGTCAAAAACCAGCCACCAAATCAATGGATGCCCACCAATTCTTCAATCAATCAATAGTTCTGAAACTTAGCCTATAAAAGGAGGCATTGTCCATGTATTTAGTCATATTAATTTTCAGATCAAAGTTATCTTCTTGCTTTCTCTCTACATCTTTGTAATGTTCAAGTTTTCTTTCATGCTATAGTAATCTCTTGTTTATGCTCTTTCATTTCCTTTCCTATACTTAGTTAGCTTATATTATGTTTATGTTCTTATATTGCTTATTTATGTTTTTCTCCTTCTTAATGTTTAGCTAAGTTAATTATGTCAAGGTGAAAAGGTTTCTCTAATGGTGTTAGAATAGGTATAATATAAACTCAACATAAGCTTTAAATGTTTATATCCAAGAAAGATTGTTATTAATATGTTTTATCTTTTTATCTTACTAATTCTTAATACCTTGCTTATTAAATGGTTAATTTAGATTTGTGTTGTATAATATTTGGTACATCAAATGTTTGATCCTTCATAGTTTTCGGTCGACATCGTTATTATGATAGGAACTTGATTTGTTGTTAACATAAACTAGCAACATGAATGGTTGATGATATTTATAAGTATGGTATTACTTAAATAAGATAATTAATATGATCATGTTAGTAATTTATAATGAGCTAATAACGAAAAATCATCCGATTAGAACCTCCTTTGTGTGTGGTTTCTAGTTAAGTAATAAAAAGAGTTTATATTATATTTATTTGAAATACCATTAGTGAATCCTATAACCTTGACATATGTTTTGTTATTGTTTAATCCTTACATCAATATCACATCCCAAAACTTTCTTCAACTCCTTTTCTGTTATTATTCTCTTCAAATCTTTTTCTTTATTTGTAATTTATATAATTCACCTCCCTGTGGTTCGACCCCGGTTTTGCCAGGTTATTTTACTTTGACACTCCTGCACTTGGGATAAGACATCAACTCTTTGATCGTGTCAAGTTTTTGGCGCCGTTGCCGAGGAGGTAAGTTCTTGTATAAATTAAATATTTTATTTTATTTTATTTGTTTTTCTAATTGTTGTTTCTTTTTCTTTTTCTTTTTTCTTTTCTTTTCTTTTGTATTTGCATGAGAGTTTGGACACGTACATTAAGTGGTAGACTTTCTAGAAAATCCTCATTTTCTTCAGAAAACATGGCCGAAGAAGATATAACCAATCAATTCATAATGAGAATAATGAGAAGAATCGTGTTAGAACACTTAGAGATCATATGAATCCAACAAGAACAAGTGCACCATCATGTATTATTTTTCCTCCTGATGCATCTCATTTTAATTTTAAGCCAGGTATTATTCAACTTTTACCCACTTTTCATGGCTTAGAATTAGAAAATCTATACTTGCATTTAAGAGAATTTGAAGAAGTTTGTAACACTTATAATGACTTAAATTGTAGCATGAATACCATCATATTAAAGCTTTTTCCTTTTTTGTTAAAAGATAAAGCTAAAACATGGCTACAAAATATTAGGTCAGGATCCATTCGTGCTTGAGATGAAATGCAACAACAGTTTTTAAAGAAATTTTTCCCTTCTCATAGAACAAACTCTTTCAAAAGACAAATCACCACTTTTACTCAAAAACCAGGAGAAACATTTTACAAATGTTGGGATAGATATAAAGACTTGCTTAATACCTGTCCTCATCATGGTTTTGAAACATGGAGATTGTTTTCATAATTTTATGAAGGGTTAACACCTAAAGATAGGCAAATGATGGAATTGATGTGCAATGGAACTTTTAAAAATAAAGACCCTGATGAAGCAATGGAGTACCTAGACTTACTAGCTGAAAATGCTCAAAATTGGGACACCACAGGTACTTGTGAGGCACCAGGTAAAACTCAACCTCATACATCTAATGGAGGCATGTATAGCCTTAGGGAAGATCATGACCTCCAAGACAAATTTGCATCTTTAGCTAGAAAAGTTGAGGCACTAGAATTAAAAAAGAGTGGTCAATTAAAATTTGCTCAAGAAATTGTGTGTCAAATTTGTGAAACCAATGAACACTCAACCAATGATTGTCCCACGTTGCCTTCTTTTAAGGAATGTCTCCATGAACAAGTCAATGCTTTAAATAGTTTCCAAAGACCAAGTTATAACCCGTACTCACAAACGTACAACCCTGGTTGGAGAAATCACCTAAATTTCAGTTGGAAGAGTGGTAACAATAATGCACAAACTTCACAACCACCTTTTCAAACACAACATAATTTTCAAAATTCTCATGGATATGCACCTCCTTATATTCCCCCTCCTAGAAGAAATCTTGAGGAAATATTACATGCATTCATTGAAAAGCAAGAGACAATCAACACTCAAAATGCTCAAACCATGACTGATTTGAAAGATACTCTTGCAAAGTTCACATCTGCTCTTAGTTTTTAGGAGAAAGGTAAGTTTCCATCTCAACCCCAGCAAAATCCCAAGGGGCAATACAATTCAAGTACAAGCAATTCCGAAAGCCAACATCTGGATCAAGTCAAATCAGTCACTACTCTCCGCAGTGGTAAGGTTATTAAAAAACCCATTCTTGAACCTTGTGAGAAAGAAGGTGAGTTAGTCTCCAAAGGTAAGGAAATGGTTGAACCTGATCATTGCAAAGAAGAGACTGATTCCCCACCAGCACTTCCATTTCCTCATGCCATGACCAAACAAAGGAAAGTCAATCACAATTCTGAAATCTTTGAAACTTTCAAACAGGTAAGGATTAATATACCTTTGCTAGATGCTATTAAACAGGTACCATCTTATGCTAAATTTTTGAAAGATTTATGCACTGTAAAGAGAAAATTGAATGTGAAAAAGAAAGCCTTCTTAGCTGACCAAGTAAGTGTCATTCTTCAGAACAATAATGCTTTGAAATATAAAGACCCTGGTTGTCCTACAATTTCTTGCTTTATTGGAGAACATAAAATTGACAGAGCTTTACTTGATCTTGGAGCTAGTGTGAATTTACTTCCATATTCGGTTTTTCAAAGTCTAAATCTCGGTGAGTTAAAACCTACTTCTGTTACTCTTTTACTTGCTGATAGATCTATAAAAATGCCTAGAGGAATAGTTGAAGATGTGTTAGTACAAGTTGATAAATTCATCTTTCCTGTGGATTTTATTGTCTTGGATACACAACCTGTTGAAGCATGCAATTCAATTCCTGTTATTTTAGGACGTCCATTTCTTGCAACTTCTAATGCATTGATTAATTGTAGGAATGGAGTGATGAAGTTATCTTTTGGAAACATGACATTAAAAATGAATGTTTTTAACATTTGCAAGCAACCTGGAGATGATAATGATTTACAGGAAGTAGATTTTATTGAAAAAATAATTTACGATCAATTTGAAAATTCTTCCAATGAAACTGAGTTTAATGAATCTGAAGATTTGCAAATGGTTTGTTTTCAGGAAGAATCAAAGGCAAATATTTGGAGACCAAAAATTGAGGAATTGCCACCACGATCAATTGGGTCCATACCTTCAAGTGTTCAACCACCAAAACCCGATTTGAAGCCATTGCCATGTAATCTCAAATACTCATTTTTGGGAGAAAATGAAACTTTTCCGGTAATAATTTCTTCCAAACTTAATGTTCATCAAGAAGGTAAGTTATTACAAACTCTGAAAATGCACAAAAATGCATTAGGATGGACCATAGCTGACATAAAAGGAATTAGTCCTTTGATTTGCACACACAAGATTTATTTGGAGGAAAATGCTAAACCCTCTAGAGAAATGCAACGAAGGCTTAATCCTAATATGAAAGAAGTAGTGAGGAATGAAGTCATTAAACTTCTAGATAATGGAATCATTTATCCTATTTCTGATAGCAAATGGGTAAGTCCTACCCAAGTTGTACCTAAAAAGTCTGGAGTTACTGTGATAACAAATGAGAAAAATGAGTTAATTCCAACGAGGACTATTACTGGTTGGCGCATGTGCATTGACTATAGGAAACTCAATTCAATGACTAGAAAAGATCACTTTCCTTTACCTTTCATGGATCAAATTCTAGAAAGAGTTGCAGGTCATGAATTTTATTGTTTTCTAGATGGTTATTCAGGTTACAACCAAATTGAAATTGCATTTGAAGATCAAGAGAAAACTACTTTCACATGTCCATTTGGTACATTTGCATACCGAAGGATGCCTTTTGGATTATGTAATGCACCAGCCACGTTTCAAAGATGCATGCTTAGCATATTCAGTGATATGGTTGAACGTTTTCTTGAGATATTTATGGATGATTTTTCTGTTTTTGGTGATTCATTTGATAATTGTTTAACTAATTTGGAAAAGGTTTTGAACAGGTGTGAAGAGAAGAATCTTGTGTTGAATTGGGAAAAATGTCATTTTATGGTAACAAACGGCATTGTACTTGGTCACATTGTTTCATCAATAGGAATTGAGGTTGATAAATCTAAAATTGAGTTAATTGCCAACTTGCCAACACCAAAATCTGTTAAAAATGTTAGATCATTTTTAGGACATGCTGGTTTTTATAGAAGGTTTATCAAAGATTTTAGTATAATATCTAAGCCATTGTGTAACCTTCTAACAAAGGATAATGTTTTTGAATGGACTGAATATTGTGAAGAAGCCTTTGTTAAACTTAAAAACCTGCTTACATCTGCTCCTGTTATTCAACCTCCTGATTGGTCATTACCTTTTGAAATAATGTGTGATGCTAGTGATTATGCCGTGGGTGCTGTTTTAGGACAAAGAAAAGATAAGAAACCCTATGTCATTTACTATGCAAGTAAAACTTTAAATAGTGCTCAAATAAATTACACAACCACTGAAAAAGAATTACTTGCTGTAGTATTTGCGTGTGAAAAATTCAGATCTTATCTTGTTGGCTCACCTGTTATTGTTTTTAGCGATCATGCAGCGTTGAAATATCTTCTTTCCAAGAAGGATTCTAAAGCTAGATTGGTGCGGTGGATTTTGTTACTTCAAGAATTCGATATCACAATCAAGGATAAGAAAGGCACCGAAAATGTTGTCGCGGATCATTTGTCAAGATTGGCAACTGATTCGAAATCTGACATCACACCAATCGATGACTACTTTCCTGATGAATCTTTACTTTCTGTCACTACAATGCCTTGGTTTGCTAATATTGTTAATTTTCTTGTTTCAGGACATTTGCCAGCGCATTGGGGCACTCAAGACAAAAGAAAGTTCTTGAACGAAGTGAAGAACTTTTATTGGGATGACCCTTATTTATTCAAATATTGTCCTGATCAAATATTTCGAAGATGCATTCCTGACAATGAGGTAAGTAATGTCATTAAATTTTGTCATTCTGAGGCATGTGGAGGTCATTTTTCGTCAAAAAAGACAGCTGCAAAAATCTTACAATGTGGATTTTATTGGCCCACCATGTTCAAGGACACGCATGCATTCTGCAAATCTTGTGAAAATTGTCAAAAGTTAGGATCTCTTTCAAAACGTCACATGATGCCTTTAAGTACTATTCTTGTCATTGAAATCTTTGACTGTTGGGGTATAGATTTTATGGGTCCATTTCCTCCATCATTTGGTTTTGTGTACATATTAGTCGCAGTAGACTATGTTTCAAAATGGATAGAAGCAATTCCAAGTCGTAACAATGATCATAAAACAGTCATTAAGTTTTTGAAAGAAAACATTTTGAGTCGATTTGGAATCCCTCGGGCCATGATAAGTGATGGTGGAACACATTTCTGTAACAAGCCATTTGAGTCTTTAATGAAGAAATATGGAATCACACACAAAGTTGCCACCCCTTATCACCCCCAGACAAATGGACAAGTAGAACTTGCTAATAGGGAGATCAAACAAATCTTGGAAAAAACAGTGAACCCTAATCGAAAGGACTGGTCTTTAAGACTTAATGATGCACTATGGGCCTATCGAACTGCTTTTAAAACATCATTAGGTATGTCACCTTATAGGTTGGTTTATGGAAAACCTTGTCATTTGCCTGTGGAACTTGAATACAAAGCTTATTGGGCTATTAAAGCTTTCAATTCAAACCTGGATGATGCGAGTCAGCTGCGTAAGTTACAAATAAATGAGCTTGAAGAAATAAGAAATGATGCATATGAGAATTCAAAAATTCATAAAGCAAGAATCAAAGACTTTCATGATAAAAGAATCTTGAGAAAAACATTTGATGTTGGTCAAAAAGTTTTGCTTTATAATTCTCGACTCCATTTATTTCCTGGAAAGCTAAGATCAAGATGGAGCGGTCCATTTGTTGTGAAACATGTATATCCTTATGGGGCCTTTGATATTGAGAATCCAAAGAATGGTAATGTTTTCAAGGTCAATGGACATCGTTTGAAAGCTTACTTTGATAATTTTCCTAGTGAAAATGAATCCATTGGTTTGAATGATCCTGTATATGAAGGTTGATTATTTTGTTTTTCTCATATTTTTTTTGTGTTTCTTTTTGGTGTGACTTTTGTTTTGCTAGTCTTTCTCCAACCCCGGTCAAATGGCGGATAACGGTACTCCGTGACTCTTAAGTCGGTTCTTTCAATTTCCCATGATAATTGATATCTTTGTATATATTTGTTCAATTCCTTGTTCCTTCTCTTTTCTTTACATCTCTTCTGCACTTCTCTTTAAAAACAAAACAAAACAAAAATGGACACCACTCTTGAAAAATTGAAAAAGTATTTTCCTGCTCTGCCTCAGAATGCGATTACAAAAATTTACCGTGCTAGGTGTGAAAGATTGAGGTTGTTAATGAACCATGGAATTCCTGAAGATATTCGCTGGATAATTGAAGCAAAGATCCGATTATCAGGTGAGTCTTCCAACTCTTTTATTTCATACATGCCTGGGACAGGTAAAAGCACTTTTGCAAAGAAACGTCGTGCAAAACGACTAAAAGTCTGTCACCGATGTGCCAGATGGACTTGTAATACAAAATGTCGTTCTTTAGGAATGGTATCTATAAACCGTGAAGATAAAATACAATTCATTAAGGATGGCCTGAGTAAGGAGTCTTTAGATAATCTTCTATTAACTCTTGAGACGCATCCTAGTGGAGATGTGCATCGTGCAATTCATGATTTATGGCCTCATTTTCATAAAGAACATGATCGACTTAGTCTTGGGAATCTGACTAAAAAAGACCCTGTTTGCCAGTTTTTAAGAAAACTGGATGGGAAGCCTATCCCCGACCCATAGAGGGCGTTTAAGCCGTTCTTGGACGTAAAACCAAGGGAAAGCTGTGAGCCACAATCACAACTGCTTGTACATACATTTATATATATATATATATATATAATAATAATAAAATAATAATAATAAATAAATAAATAAATAAGAAAGAGAGAGAGAGAGTAAGACTTCAGCTAGCCTACATATAGGTGGTATGCTTTGTATTTTCAATTTCTCATCTATAAAATCTTCTCTTCATTTCCATCATTTCTACTCAACCCATTCATTCAGCATATATAGAAGTGTGTAGAAATGGCAAGTTCCCCAAGTCATCATATAAGAAATATTTGTGTTTTCGGTGGATCTAGTCCTGGGAAAGAAAAAGAGTTTTTAGAATCAGCAAATCATCTTGGTCAGGTGCTAGCTGAGAGAAAGATTCATTTAGTGTATGGGGGAGGCAGTCTTGGGTTAATGGGAGGTGTGTCAATAGCTGCATTTTTAGGAGGTAGTCAAGTTTTAGGAATCGTCCCTGAAGCTTTGGCACAAGGGGACATCATTGGAAAAACAATTGGAGAGGAACTTCAGGTCTCCACAATGTCAGCTCGAATGAATGCAATGTTTAACCATGCTGATGCCTTCATTGCTTTACCAGGTGGTCTAGGCACATTGGAAGAGATCTTTCATATTTCCTCTTGGGCTCAATTGCACATTCACCATAAACCCATAGGTTTGTTAAATGTTAATGGTTATTATGATAAGTTGTTGTCTTTTCTTGATCATGCTGTGGAACAGGAATTTCTAACATCTTCTGCACGACAAATCATAATCTCTGCTACTACTGCTGAACAATTGATTGACCAACTACAATCTTTCATTCCTGTGATTGATCCTTCCATGAGTCGCATAAATTGGTCATCTAAGGAAAGCCGTAAAAAGCTTAGATTGGATTTGAGCCTTCATTTGTGAATTTTTGTGTCTTTTGGTTTTATTATTATGTTTTGTTATTTCTTATTTTTGTTTCAGTGTGTTTCAGGTTTTGTCAGTGTTCGTTATTTCAGGTGATATCTTTTATACTCTATCTTTCTACCTTAGAACATTGAGGACAATGTCTCGTTTTGGTTGGGGGGAGAGGGTAGTAGTTGATAAAAAAAAAAATTGTTTTTCATTTCATAAAGCATGTGCATAATTGTTGTTACTAGGATGGCAGAGTAAAGGAGTTCTTTTGTTAAAGTGACTCTTGAGACGCATCTTAGTAACCATTCTTAACAAGGTCTATTATAATACTTCCTGAAATATTCAGGTTTACAAACTCTCGTATTGTTACCACTTAATTCTGCTCATATACTTATTTAACATGTATTCTTAAACCTTAATTTACACACACACACTTTAACATATGATTGTGGGTTGCATATTGGATTATTACATTATTTATGTTCTTTTGTTAAAGGTAACAACTAAGGGAAAGGGATTGTATATAATTAAAAAGAAAAAAAAAAAAAAAAAAAAAAAAAAAAAAAAAAAAAAAAAAAAAAAAAAAAAAAAAAAGAAAAAAAAAATGATGATAATAAAAATGTAGATAAGTTTGGTTTCGTAGCCTCCCTAACCTAAGCAATTAAGCCCGAAGGGGTGTTTTAACACCTAATACCCTAAAGTCAACTGACTTGGGAGCTATTGGCCCAACGCTTGTTACATGGGTTGAGGAGAAAAGCTTAAAGGAATCAAACATTGCACTATCTACATATCAGTATCTGCGACCCGAGTTACTAAGCTCGTAGGGGTGTCTTAACACCTAATGCCCTAATACCAACTGGTCTGGGAGTCATTAGCTGAAAGCTCATTACATGGGTTAAAGATGCATGATATTTTTAAATTATATGTATATACATTAAAAAAAAAAGACAAAAATAATAATCCCAACCCAAGGAAGTTAACCTTAAACATTAGAACAAAAATTTTGTTTTCTTCCAAGAAAAGCCCCATAATTATGTGTTGATACATTGAGCACAAAAGAAAGGTTTATTAATATCTTGTTAAGTGGTATTGAGCAGATATATAAATTTAATGAGAGTTTGTTTATCTGGATAGATTAATGGAAGTTAAATGATGAATACCTTGCTTTGTGAAATTTGCAAATTTGTTTTCTATTTTAACGCTTTGATTACTAGGGACTAGTAATAAGCTGGTTGGGGGGTGTGATTAGTACTTAAAAGTGCATTTTTATCATGGTTTTATATCATCATTTTGCACTTGAAGTATCAATAACTCCTTAACTAAAATATGTTTTATAATAATGTATCTAATAATATAAGATACCTATAATTTATGGTAAATGTCTATTTTTAATGCAGGCCTATCACATAAATGAAAGGATTGATTGATGACTTGAAGAACTTAAATTGCAAGGATAAAGAGATGGCCAAACTTAGAAAAGAGATGTCGGTGCAATCCAAACCGGAACACTGTTCGGTAATTGGGTCATATCTGGAGCTACAGATCTCAGATTTAGGTCCAATTTATATGGATGGAAAGGTAAGACATAGGCCTACAACTTTCATATGGAGCCCAAGATCTAAAAAGGCCATTATCAAGTCCAAATTGTAGCAACAACAAAGAAGCCCGAATCTGTCTTCCAGCCCGAGCACTATTCGGTATTTTGGCCATATCTGGAGTTCTAGAAGTCCAAATGAGCTGAAATTTTTACACAAGAAAGCTGAGACAATTGCCTACAACTTTCATGTTTACAACTGGCTCCAATTTTGACGTTATCAATGACGTTTTGGGCAGACAAGAGAAGATAAGGATTGTCACCAAGTCAAAAGTTGGTCACCCACTTATCAATTAGTCATCAAATCAATAGTTCCCATTTTTGGCCTATAAAAGGAGGCATTTGCCATGCATTTAGGCATCTTGATTTCCAGATCAAGATCATGCTCTTCCTTTCTCTCTTTGTATTTTTTATGCTTTGTTTTCATTAATATTAAGTTTATGCCTTTCATTTCCTTTCCTTTACTTAGTTAACTTTTATGTTCTTATTTTGTTTATCTATTTTGCTTTCTTTCATTATGTCTAGCTAAGTTAATTATGTCAAGGTGAAAAGGTTACACTAATGGTGTAAGAATAAGTATAATGTAAACTTAATATGGACTTTAATGTTTGATACTAACATGTTTTATATTTGCTATCTTGTTCACTCTTTAATACTTTGCTTGTTAAATGACTAATCTTGATTTATGTTGTATAACACTTGGTACAACAATCATTTATTTGATAGGCCTGCATTAAAAATAGACATTTACCACAAATTATAGGTATCTTATATTATTAGATACATTATTATAAAACATATTTTAGTTAAGGAGTTATTGATATTTCAAGTGCAAAATGATGATATAAAACCATGATAAAAATGCACTTTTAAGTACTAATCACTGATAGATCTATAAAAATGCCTAGAGGAATAGTTGAAGATGTGTTAGTACAAGTTGATAAATTCATCTTTCTTGTGGATTTTATTGTCTTGGATACACAACCTGTTGAAGCATGCAATTCAATTCCTGTTATTTTAGGACGTCCATTTCTTGCAACTTCTAATGCATTGATTAATTGTAGGAATGGAGTGATGAAGTTATCTTTTGGAAACATGACATTAAAAATGAATGTTTTTAACATTTGCAAGCAACCTGGAGATGATAATGATTTACAGGAAGTAGATTTTATTGAAAAAATAATTTACGATCAATTTGAAAATTCTTCCAATGAAACTGAGTTTAATGAATCTGAAGATTTGCAAATGGTTTGTTTTCAGGAAGAATCAAAGGCAAATATTTGGAGACCAAAAATTGAGGAATTGCCACCACGATCAATTGGGTCCATACCTTCAAGTGTTCAACCACCAAAACCCGATTTGAAACCATTGCCATGTAATCTCAAATACTCATTTTTGGGAGAAAATGAAACTTTTCCGGTAATAATTTCTTCCAAACTTAATGTTCATCAAGAAGGTAAGTTATTACAAACTCTGAAAATGCACAAAAATGCATTAGGATGGACCATAGCTGACATTAAAGGAATTAGTCCTTTGATTTGCACACACAAGATTTATTTGGAGGAAAATGCTAAACCCTCTAGAGAAATGCAACGAAGGCTTAATCCTAATATGAAAGAAGTAGTGAGGAATGAAGTCATTAAACTTCTAGGTAATGGAATCATTTATCCTATTTCTGATAGCAAATGGGTAAATCCTACCCAAGTTGTACCTAAAAAGTCTAGAGTGACTGTGATAACAAATGAGAAAAATGAGTTAATTCCAACGAGGACTATTATTGGTTGACGCATGTGCATTGACTATAGGAAACTTAATTCAATGACTAGAAAAGATCACTTTTCTTTACCTTTCATGGATCAAATTCTAGAAAGAATTGCAGGTCATGAATTTTATTGTTTTCTAGATGGTTATTCAGGTTACAACCAAATTGAAATTGCATTTGAAGATCAAGAGAAAACTACTTTCACATGTCCATTTGGTACATTTGCATACCGAAGGATGCCTTTTGGATTATGTAATGTACCAGCCACGTTTCAAAGATGCATGCTTAGCATATTCAGTGATATGGTTGAACGTTTTCTTGAGATTTTTATGGATGATTTTTCTGTTTTTGGTGATTCATTTGATAATTGTTTAACTAATTTGGAAAAGGTTTTGAACAGGTGTGAAGAGAAGAATCTTGTGTTGAATTGGGGAAAATGTCATTTTACGGTAACAAACGGCATTGTACTTGGTCACATTGTTTCATCAATAGGAATTGAGGTTGATAAATCTAAAATTGAGTTAATTGCCAACTTGCCAACACCAAAATCTGTGAAAAATGTTAGATCGTTTTTAGGACATGCTGGTTTTTATAGAAGGTTTATCAAAGATTTTAGTGTAATATCTAAGTCATTGTGTAACCTTCTAACAAAGGATAATGTTTTTGAATGGACTGAATATTGTGAAGAAGCCTTTGTTAAACTTAAAAACCTGCTTACATCTGCTCCTGTCATTCAACCTCCTGATTGGTCATTACCTTTTGAAATAATGTGTGATGCTAGTGATTATGTCGTGGGTGCTATTTTAGGACAAAGAAAAGATAAGAAACCCTATGTGATTTACTATGCAAGTAAAACTTTAAATAGTGCTCAAATAAATTACACAACCACTGAAAAGGAATTACTTGTTGTAGAATTTGCATGTGAAAAATTCAGATCTTATCTTGTTGGCTCACCTGTTATTGTTTTTAGCGATCATGCAGCGTTGAAATATCTTCTTTCTAAGAAGGATTCTAAAGCTAGATTGGTGCGGTGGATTTTGTTACTTCAAGAATTCGATATCACAATCAAGGATAAGAAAGGCACCGAAAATGTTGTCGCGGATCATTTGTCAAGATTGGCAACTAATTCGAAATCTGACATCACACCAATCGATGACTACTTTCCTGATGAATCTTTACTTTCTGTCACTACAATGCCTTTGTTTGCTAATATTGTTAATTTTCTTGTTTCAGGACATTTGCCAGCACATTGGGGCACCCAAGACAAAAGAAAGTTCTTGAACGAAGTGAAGAACTTTTATTGGGATGACCCTTATTTATTCAAATATTGTCCTGATCAAATATTTCGAAGATGCATTCCCGATAATGAGGTAAGTAATGTCATTAAATTTTGTCATTCTAAGGCATGTGGAGGTCATTTTTCGTCAAAAAAGACAGCTGCAAAAATCTTACAATGTGGATTTTATTGGCCCACCATGTTCAAGGACACACATGCATTCTACAAAACTTGTAAAAATTGTCAAAAGTTAGGATTTCTTTCAAAACATCACATGATGCCTTAAAGTACTATTCTTGTCATTGAAACCTTTGATTGTTGGGGTATAGATTTTATGGGTCCATTTCCTCCATCATTTGGTTTTGTGTACATATTAGTCGTAGTAGACTATGTTTCAAAATGGATAGAAGCAATTCCAAGTCGTAACAACGATCATAAAACAGTCATTAAGTTTTTGAAAGAAAACATTTTGAGTCGATCTGGAATCCCTCGGGCCATGATAAGTGATGGTGGAACACATTTCTGTAACAAGCCATTTGAGTCTTTAATGAAGAAATATGGAATCACACACAAAGTTGTCACCCCTTATCACCCCCAGACAAATGGACAAGTAGAACTTGCTAATAGGGAGATCAAACAAATCTTGGAAAAAACAGTGAACCCTAATCGAAAGGACTGGTTTTTAAGACTTAATGATGCACTTTGGGCCTATCGAACTGCTTTTAAAACATCATTAGGTAGGTCATCTTATAGGTTGGTTTATGGAAAAACTTGTTATTTGCCTGTGGAACTTGAATACAAAGCTTATTGGGCTATTAAAGCTTTCAATTCAAACCTGGATGATGTGAGTCAGCTGCGTAAATTATAAATAAATGAGCTTGAAGAAATAAGAAATGATGCATATGAGAATTCAAAAATTCATAAAGCAAGAATCAAAGACTTTCATGATAAAAGAATCTTGAGAAAAACATTTGATGTTGGTCAAAAAGTTTTGCTTTATAATTCTCGACTCCATTTATTTCCTAGAAAGCTAAGATCAAGATGGAGCGGTCCATTTGTTGTGAAACATATATATCCTTATGGGGCCTTTGATATTGAGAATCCAAAGAATGGTAATGTTTTCAAGGTCAATGGACATCGTTTGAAAGCTTACTTTGATAATTTTCCTAGTGAAAATTAATCCATTGGTTTGAATGATCCTGTATATAAAGGTTGATTATTTTGTTTTTCTTATATTTTTTTTGTGTTTCTTTTTGGTGTGACTTTTGTTTTGCTAGTCTTTCTCTAACCCCGGTCAAATGGCGGATAACGGTACTCCGTGACTCTTAAGTCAGTTCTTTCAGTTTCCCATGATAATTGATATCTTTGTATATATTTGTTCAATTCCTTGTTCGTTCTCTTTTCTTTACATCTCTTCTTCACTTCTCTTTAAAAACAAAACAAAACAAAAATGGACACCACTCTTGAAAAATTGAAAAAGTATTTTCCTACTCTACCTCAGAATGCGATTACAAAAATTTACCGTGCTAGGTGTGAAAGATTGAGGTTGTTAAAGAACCATGGAATTCCTGAAGATATTCGCTGGATAATTGAAGCAAAGATCCGATTATCAGGTGAGTCTTCCAACTCTTTTATTTCATACATGCCTAAGACAAGTAAAAGCACTTTTGCAAAGAAACGTCGTGCAAAACGACTAAAAGTCTGTCACTGATGTGCCAGATGAACTTGTAATGCAAAATGTCGTTCTTTAGGAATGGTATCTATAAACCGTGAAGATAAAATACAATTCATTAAGGATGGCTTGAGTAAGGAGTCTTTAGATAATCTTCTATTAACTCTTGAGACGCATCCTAGTGGAGATGTGCATCGTGCAATTCATGATTTATGGCCTCATTTTCATAAAGAACATGATCGACTTAGTCTTGGGAATCTGACTAAAAAAGACCTTGTTTGCCAGTTTTCAAGTAAATTGGATGGGAAGCCTATCCCCGACCCATAGAGGGCATTTAAGCCGTTCTTGGACGTAAAACCAAGGGAAAGCTATGAGCCACAATCACAACTGCTTGTACATAAATATTTGTTTTTATATATATAATAATAATAATAAAATAATAATAATAATAATAATAAATAAATAAAAAAGACAGAGAGAGAGAGTGAGACTTCAGCTAGCCTACATATAGGTGGTATGCTTTGTATTTTCAATTTCTCATCTATAAAATCTTATCTTCCTTTCCATCATTTCTACTCAACCCATTCATTCAGCATATATAGAAGTGTGTAGAAATGGCAAGTTCCTTTGTTCCTAAAATAAAAAATATTTATGTTTTTTGTGGATCTAGTCTTGGGAAAGAAAAAGAGTTTTTAGAATCAGCAAATCATCTTGGTCGGGTACTAGCTGAGAGAAAGATTCATTTAGTGTATGGGGGAGGCAGCCTTGGGTTAATGGGGGGTGTTTCAATAGCTGCATTTGTAGGAGGCAGCCAAGTTTTAGGGGTTGTCCCTAAAGCTTTAGCCGGAGGGGACATTATTGGAAAAACAATTGAGAGGAATTACAGGTCTCCACAATGTCTGATAGAATGAATACAATGTTTAACCATGCTGATGCCTTCATTGCCTTACCAAGTGGTCTGGGTACATTGGAAGAGATCTTTCATATTTCCTCTTGGGCCCAACTGCACATTCACCATAAACCTATAAGTTTGTTAAATGTTAATGGTTTTTATGATATTTTGTTATCTTTTCTTGATCAAGCTGTGGAACAGGAATTTCTAACATCTTCGGCACGACAAATCATAATTTCTGCTGCTACTGCTGAACAATTAATTGACCAACTACAATCTTTCAATCCTGTAATTGATCCCTCCATGAGTCAACTCAATTGGTCAAACATGAAACGCCGTAAAAAGCTTAAATTGGATTTGAGCCTTAGTTTGTGAAAAATTGTGTCTTTTGGTTTTATTAATAGCATAATATTTGTGTTTTGTTGTTTCTTATATTTGTTTTAGTATGTTTCAAGTTTGTCAATAGTCGTTATTTCAGGTGATATCTTCTACACTCTATCTTTTTGCTTAAAACATTGAGGACAATGTCTCGTTTTGGTTGGGGGGAGAGGGTAATAGTTGATATTAAAAAAAAAAGTTGATATTAAAAAAAAACAAAATTGTTATTAAGTAACTTTATTTTCTATTATTTAAACCATTTGCAAAACTATTGTTACTAGGATGGCAGAGTAACGGAGGAACTTTAGTGACTCTTAAGACGCATCTTAGTAAACATTCTTAACAAGGTCTATTATAATACTTCTTGAAATATTCAGGTTTACAAACTCTTGGATTGTTATCTATAGATTTTGTTTATATGCTCATCTAACAAGTATTTCTAAACCTTCATTTTCACACACACACTCGAACATATGATTATGGGTTGCACATTGGATTATTACATTATTTGTGTTCTTTTGTTAGAGATAACAACTAAGGGAAAGGGATAGTATATAATATGCAAAAAATAATAATAATAAAAAAAAAAACAAAGTAGATAAGTTTGGTTTCGTAGCCTCCTTGACTTAAGCAAATAAGCTCGAAGGGGTGTTTGAACACCTAGTACCCTAAAGTCAACTGACTTGGGAGTTATTAGCCTAGTGTTTGTTACATAGGTTGAGGAGAAAGCTTAAGGGAATCAAACACTGCACTATCTACATATCAGTATTTGCAACCCGAGTTACTAAGCTCGTAGGGGTGTCTCAACACCTGATGCCCTAAGATCAAGTGGTCTGGGAGTCATTAGCCGAAAGCTCGTTACATGGGTTCAGGATACATTGTGCTATAAATTCTTGCTTTCAAAAAAAAAAAAAAAAAAAGATAACAATCCCTACCCAAGGAAGTTAACCTTAAACATTAGAATAAAAATTTTGTTTTCTTCCATGAAAAGCTCCATAGCTATGTTTTGATTTATTAAGCACCAAAAGAAGGTTTACTAATATCTTGTTTAAGAGGTATTAAGCAGATATATAAATTTAATGAGAGTTTGTTTATCTGGATAGATTAATAGAAGTTAAATGATGAATGCCTTGCTTTGTGGTATTTGCAAATTATTTTTCTATTTTAATGCTTTGATTACTAGGGACTAGTAATAAGCTGGTTGGGGGGTGTGATTAGTACTTAAAAGTGCATTCTCATTAAGGATTTATGTCATCATATTGCACCTAAAGTATCATTAAATTCCCTAACAAAAACATGTTTTATATTAGCAAGTCTAAAAATATAATATACCTTTAATTCATGGTAAATGTTCATCCTAAATACAGGTCTATCACATAAATAAAAGGATTGATTGATGAGTTTAAGGATTGAAATTGAAAGGATAAAAAGAAGGCCAAACTTAGCAAAGTGTTGCTGGTGCATTCCAAACTCGAACACCATTTGGTAATTTGATCATATCTGGAGCTGTAGATATTAGATTTAGGTCTATTTTATATCGATGGAAAGGTAAGACATAGACCTACAACTTTCATATGGACTCAAAGACTCAATTCTGTTGTTTTCAAGCTCAAATCTTAGCAACAACGAAGATGTCGGAAGCTGTCCTGCAGCTCAAACATTATTCGGTTTTTGGCTCATATCTTGAGTTCTAGAAGTCCAAATGAGCTCTGGTTTTTTTTGTTGAAAAGCTGAGACAATTGCCCACAACTTCCATAATTTAGTTGGCTATAATTCTGATGTGAGAAATGACATTTTGGCCAGCCAACAATATCAATAATCAGCCCACAATATCAAAAAACCAGCAGCCATTAATGTCAAAAACCAGCCACCAAATCAATGGATGCCCACCAATTCTTCAATCAATCAATAGTTCTGAAACTTAGCCTATAAAAGGAGGCATTGTCCATGTATTTAGTCATATTAATTTTCAGATCAAAGTTATCTTCTTGCTTTCTCTCTACATTGTTGTAATGTTCAAGTTTTCTTTCATGCTATAGTAATCTCTTGTTTATGCTCTTTCATTTCCTTTCCTATACTTAGTTAGCTTATATTATGTTTATGTTCTTATATTGCTTATTTATGTTTTTCTCCTTCTTAATGTTTAGCTAAGTTAATTATGTCAAGGTGAAAAGGTTTCTCTAATGGTGTTAGAATAGGTATAATATAAACTCAACATGAGCTTTAAATGTTTATATCCAAGAAAGATTGTTATTAACATGTTTTATCTTTTTATCTTACTAATTCTTAATACCTTGCTTATTAAATGGTTAATTTAGATTTGTGTTGTATAATACTTGGTACATCAAATGCTTGATCCTTCATAGTCTTCGGCCGACATCGTTATTATGATATGAACTTGATTTGTTGTTAACATAAACTAGCAACATGAATGCTTGATGATATTTATAAGTATGGTGTTACTTAGATAAGATGATTAATATGATCATGTTAGTAATTTATAATGAGCTAATAATGAGAAATCATCCGATTGGAACCTCCTTCATAGTATATTTATTTGAAATACCATTAGTGAATCCTATAACCTTGACATATGTTTTGTTATTGTTTAATCCTTACATCAATATCACATCCCAAAACTTTCTTCAACTCTTTTTCTATTATTATTCTCTTCACATCTTTTTCTTTATTTGTAATTTATATAATTCACTTCCCTATGGTTCAACCCCGGTCTTGCCGGGTTATTTTACTTTGACACTCCTGCACTTGGGATAAGACATCAACTTTGTGATTGTGTCATTTATCTTCACTAACAATCTCCCACTTGGAAACAAACAATGAAATTATCTTTTATCCTTAAAGATCAACTAAAGTTTTTCACAACTTCAGTTTATCAAGTATAACTCTTTTGGTTAATATATCAACTAGATTCTTACTTCCACAAACCTTTTCTAACATTAGTTCGTCATCGTCTAGCAATTGTTGGATGAAGTGATATTTGATCTAAATATGTTTAGTCTTGGAGTGAAATGCTAGATTCTTGGCAAGGAAGATTGCACTCTGACTGTCGCTATATAAATACCATTTCCATTCATCTTGCTCAATTCTTTCAGGAAACTCTATAGTCATACTATCTCTTTTATAGATTCTAAGACTACAACATATTCAACTTCTGTTGTTGAAAAAGCAACTATTTTTACAAGGTAGAACTCCAAGAAACAGCAGTGCCTCCTAGAGTGTATATTGATACGACTAAAAGATTGATGTCTTCTCCCAAGCATAGGAGCGTCGAAGTAATAAATAACCCGGCAAGACCGGGGTCGAACCATAAGGAGGTTAATTG
>NW_011500056.1:239153-249929 GCF_000495115.2 Populus euphratica
TATATCATGTAGTATTCTTTTTCCTATCAACATCTCCTACTAGATCAGCGTCTACAAAACCTTCAAGTTTTAAACCACCAGTTATGAAGGTAAGACATGTCTCCAATGAACCTTTTAAGTACCTTATGATCTATTTTACCGCCTTCCAATGCTGCTTTCCAGGATCGCTCATATATCAGCTTACAACTCCTACTGCATGAGCAATGTCTAGTTTGGTACAGGCCATAGCATACATCAAAGAGCTGATAGCTGAGGCGTATGAAATCTTATCCATGTATCCACATTCTAGCTCAGTTTTTAGTGATTGGTCTTCCTGAGCTTGAAATGATTCTCCAGATATGTACTTACTAGTTTAGCATTATCTATACTAAACTTGCTAAGAACCTTCTTGACATACTCTGTTTGTAAAAGTTTCAGTATGCCTTTGTCTTTATCTCTGATGATTCTCATGCCAAGTATTTGTTTAGTAGCTCCCAGATCCTTCATTTCAAACTGTTTTGACAACTATTGTTTCAACTTGTCAATCTCTTCCATGTTGGATCCTACAATCAACATATCATCCATATATAATAGTAGAATGATGTAGAAGTTGTCAAAATATTTGACATAGCAATAATGATCAGCCTGGCATCTTATGTATCCCGAACTATACATGAAGTTGTCAAACTTCTTGTACCATTGTCTTGGAGCTTGCTTCAACCTATATAGGATTTTCTTTAGCTTGTAGACTTGGTTCTTTTTTTCTTGTATTGCAAACCCCTCTAGTTGTTACATGTAAATGTCTTCCTCTAATTCATCATGAAAAAATGTTGTTTTTACATCTAATTGTTCAAGATGTAAATTTTTTATAGCTACTATCCCTAGAACAACTCTAATTGTTGTGAGCTTCACAACTAGAGAAAATATCTTAGAGTAGTCAATCCCTTTTCTTTTGTTGAAACCCTTTTACAACAAGTCTTGCCTTGAACCGTTTGTTTCCATCATGTTCAATCTTTACTTTGTAAACCCACTTGTTTTGCAAAGCCTTATTTCCTTCATGTAGTGTGGTTAGCTTCCAAGTCTTATTCTTCAACAACGACTCCATCTCGTCCTTTATGGATAACTCCCACTTGCTTGAGTTTCCATCTTGTAAGGATTCTTTATAAGTTAGTGGTTTACCACCATCTGTCAGCAAAATATAATTCAGTAGAAGTGTGAACTGTTGTGGGGGCTTTACAGTCCTTGAAGAAGACCTGCGAACATAAATAGTTGGTTCACTTGCTTGTGTAGTAGTGCTACAAATGTGCTTGAATCTTCTTGTAAAGATGCTTGAGTTTTATTCTGCCTAGTAACATCGAGAAGCCCTTCTAATCTTATGAATTCAGATTTTTATGGACTTGTATCTAAATTAGCCATATCTGTTTCTACACTTAATCTGTCTTTATACAAAACTTTCTCATTGAAGATCACATTTGTGCTTCTAATAATATTTTTGTTCTGATCATCCTAAAATCAAAATCCAAAATTTTCATCTTCATAGCCAATGAAGAAACACTTCTTGGATTTGGCATCTAACTTGTTGCAAGCATCAAAATCTATATACACATATGAAACACATCCAAAGACCTTTAAATGAGAGAGTTATACTTTTTTTTCTCTCCATACTTCCTCGGACAGTCTGAACTCCAAAGGAATTGATGATCCACAGTTGATCAAGTAAAATGCAGTATGAATTGCATCAGCCCAAAATGTTTGAAATAACTTAGAATGCAACCTCATGCTTCTAGCTCATTCATTGATGGTCTTGTTCATCCGTTTAGTAATGTCATTCTGTTGTGGTGTGCTTAGAACGGTTTTTTCCATTCTAATACCTTTGACAGCGCAATATTCTTTGAAACCTCCATCAGTGTATTCTCGTCCATTATCAAATCTTAAGCATTTCAACTTCAAACCTGATTCAGTCTCAACCATAACTTTTCATTTTTTGAATGTTTCAAACACATCAGATTTATTTTTTAGAAAGTAAACTCATACCTTCCTACTAAAATTATCAATGAAAGTTACATAATATCAAAAACCTCTAAAAGATGCTACTGGAGACGGTTCCCATAAATCTGTGTATACCAGTTCTAGCTTTCTTGGTCTTAAGGTCCTGCCAAACTTTAAGAAACTGAGCTTCTTGTGTTTTCCAAGAACACAACTTTCACAGCAGTCTAGATTAATATTTTTTAACTCTACAACTTTTCCTTTGACTTAAGCATCTTCATCCCCTTTTGACTCATATGGCTGAGTCTATAGTGTCATAGCTGTGCCTGATTTTTTACTTCAATAAAGGCAATAGTGTCTGTAAATCTTGTGGTCATATACAGGGTGTCAATTTTCTTTCCACGAGCCAAAACCACTACTCCCTTTGATACCTTCCACATACCTTCAGAAAAAAGGATTGAATGACCACTATCATCAAGTTGTCTGACTGAGATCAACTTATTCTTTAGTCCAGGAACATACCTTACATTTTGTAAGTTCCATATAGATACATTCATTGTCTTGATTTGCACATCTCCTATACCTACAATATCCATTGGTTGTCCATCGGCCAAATAGACTACATCGTGATCTCCAGCAACATAGTTTTGTATCATTTCATGATATGGTGTATAGTGGAATAAAGTACCAGAATCAAGGATCTAATCATTAATTGGAATTTGTATAGCAAGAATCAAAGCATCTTGTACCTCATCTGTAGTAGCATTTGCAAAGTCAGCTTCAGTTTTTGTTTTTAGTTTTGTGCAGCTCCTCATGAAATGACCAGGTTTGCCACAATTCGAACATTCAACCTGCTTTTTGGTCCAAACTTGCTTTTACTTTTGTATCTTGGTTTTGATCTATCTCTAGATAAGCCTCTATCATGTTTCCTCCCTCGAGTGTTGATGTTGAGCGCTAAACCCGGACTTGAACTTTCACCTGAGTATTTCTTTCACACTTCTTCAGCTAGAATCAAGTCTCGGATGTCATCATATTTCAGTTTGGATTTTCCAACTGAGTTGCTCACGATTGTTCTCATACCTTCCCAACTACTTGGAAGTGAAGCTAGCAAAATAAGTGCATAGATCTTATCATCAAACTCAATTTCAATATATGACAATTGATTTGTGACGGTATTGAAGTTGTTGAGATGTTGTGTAACAGAGGTGCTTTCTGTCATCTTCAAGTCGAACAACTTTTCTATCAAGTACACTGTATTATTTGCTGAGGGTTTCTCCTACATCCGAGACAAGGCTTCCATCAATTTTACAATGGATTTTTCTTTTGTAACATTGTAAGCAACTCTTCTTAACAAGGATAGCCGGATAATGCCCAAAACCTGTCTATTAAGAATTTGTCAATCTTCTTCTAGCATATTCTCTGGTTTGCTCCCCAACAGAGGAAGATGAAGTTTCTTCCCATATAAATAGTCTTCAATTTGTATTTTTTTCAATATCCAAAATTTGTTCCATTAAATTTTTCAATTCCAGCAGCCTTTATTTCATCTGTCATTTTTAATATGTCTCGAATTTGAATCTGCCCAATCTGACCTTACAGATGTGTCTGGAATGGCCAAAAAAGTTCTAAACGACATTGAAATCATCCAAATCAGACTTTGGATGGCTCAAATCTTATCAATTAAATTTTTGGATTATTGGACTCTGCAAATGAAGTCACGTATTGACGTAGCTATGCTGACATATTAGACACGTAAGCAAAACAGACCCATATATGATGACGTGTCAGATCCACGTGGATCTTTGGTCTGACATGTTCGTGCGAACGTGTGCTGGTGACGTGTCTGATAATTGTGCAGAATTGTTGTTGTGAGTGCTGATTATATGATGATGTGTCAGGTTAACTCGATTCGGTTACAGGTATTCTGGGGAAGAAGACGCGTAGAGCGTGTGGGGCGTGTCGATACGTGTGGGCAGTGCTGTCGTCGGCGCGTGTTGGTGCATGCGGGCATGCAGGATGTCGGTTCTTCTCTGGGTTTTCACTAGTGGATTTGTCTCGTCTTCCTATACACAATGGTATATTCAAAAACACATTTTGAGAACTTTTATTTTTGAGTTTGGATCAAACACCCTCTTTTTCAAGAATAAGCTTTGATACTAATTGTTGGGAGATTCAAGCAATCAAACACACATAAATTTATATGGTTCGGTAACTTGCCTACTTCACGGAGCTACTGGTTTGTATTAATCACTCAAAGAAACAATACAAATAAAGAAAAGAAGAAAACTCTTCTCAACTCAATTCTGCACTCAAGCTCTCTCTCTCTCTCAATTTTTCTCTCTTCATCTTAGCTCTTTAGTGTGTCTATTTACAGACAAAACTAAGAAGACATGGGGCATAAATCATGCCATGATTTATGCCACCAATTAAGCCTCCATTACATGTCAAGTGAGAGATTAGGTATTCTTAGTTGCATATAATGGAGGTGGGACAATGTTTGTCTCTACTAACATGTATATTCTAATTAATATAGTTATTTCACATACAATTCTTTTTATTCATATTAGTAATCTTGTAATATTTAAAATGAAACAAATGATAATTAATGCCATACCTGTGAAAAATCCTTGAATTAAATAGGTGTTTTCATGATCTAAGACTCATCTAAGATTTTAACACAATAATATTAACAACATGAAATATTTTCTTCTCAACTCAAAACACATTTTGTATTGCGCCTCTCATCCAAATATATGTATTTGCCTATTGATATATATATATATTGGTTAAAATAAATTTTTTAATATAATAATAGAAAAAGAAAATCAATATAGAATATGTGGATATAAAACATTTTATAATCTCCATGTATATTCAATTTAATTTTTTAATTTACGTTGAAGTTTTTAAAAGAAATATCATATAATTTCAAATTTTATCAATAAAGGGTTTAATTGGAAAAAAAATAAGAATATAAACAATACATAATTAAATTATTATACTATCATAGTCTTTTAAACAATTTAAGAGATTTTGATTAAGATTTAACTAGTATTTATACAAAAAAAAATCATGCATGCTAATTATATTACAACATATATAACAAGAACACATACAACTATGAGGAAGGATACGCGTGAACAAGGAGTACTAATTATATTAGGATTAAGATTATATAGTCTTTATTTGTCATAGTCATAGGTAATTTGTATAAAATTAAAATTTTAAATTCATGTGAAATTTTAGTTTTACAAAATTATAAATAAATTAGTTGGAAATGGTAGTTAGCCCCATATATAAAACTTGTTCACAAGTTTTATGCAATTTACAAACTTTCTTTTATCACTTTCTGTAATTTATTTATTTATTTTCTTTATTTACTTAGCATTTTTACCTAGTTTATAGTTTTGGGCATTATTTTTTTTCTTTTTTTCTCTTAACCTATTAAAGTTAAGTTAAAAATTTCACACTTGCTTGATCTGTAAGTGCATTACTTGTCTTACCTCATGATTATGTTTTTAATTATAGTTTTTCTTCGTTGGGAGGAAGAAATAAATGACAGGTAGCATATAAATCAAATAATCAATATATTCTTTTGGACTAATTTGTTAGACTAATCATAGAGTAGTTACGATGTCAAAAAATTAAATGAGAAAAATATGATTATAATGATTGATGATCAGTGAGTCCGTGTAATTAACAGAGGCCCTTAAATACAGTGGCCATTGGAGTAGTCTTCATCAGATGTGTAGAGGATGCTCTTCATCATTTAATTCTCCATGTCAATAAAGAACAACACTTTTGGATCTATAAATGAGTTGTACAACTCAATTCATTCAATTAGTATATATGTGAGTTCAATTTTCTTCTTGTGAGAAAATTGTTAGTTCATATCATATCCAATTGAATCAATTTTATAAATACAAATTAAGTGTTATTGAACAAATTAATAATATAGGAGCAATTTTGAATAATTGAGACATGTGATAGATTAAGCCCCAAATTTTGGGTTTCTATACATCATACAAGAGATTGCATGCCTGATGCCTGCGGAGTCAAATTATTAACAGAATTCTCAGCATTGCTTGATCTTCTAGTGATCTGCCTTCGACAGACCCAAAATCTCATTGCAGCCAACATAAGTCTCCATATGGTTGTGTATCCGAGCATGGAATTGCCTCTCGAAAAAATATAGATTGCAAGGGAGATTGTTGATGTGACGGCGGTTATCATGAAGAGTGTCCCAAAGCTGATGAGGCTAAGGCTATGATTTTCATCTTCCACATCTGGGCAATTTCCTGGCTTAATGAGTCTGTTCTCTAGTTCCAGCAGAGTTCCATTTTCAGATACTTTCAGTAGAGCTTCGTCGATGCTAGGAAGTAATGGAGATCCACGAGGAAATGCCTGAGACACAAATCATGAAACTTCAATTAATTACACTGATATGAACCTACAATGTCATTAGGGCTGACAGGAATAAGGCTACAATCACTATCTTCCCACCATGCCACTAATCTAAAATTATATGTTGAGCAAAGTTTCATTTCTCACTGTTCTATGTAAGTTCAGAAAAGAGAGGACCATGATTAGTGGACAGTGCAACAGCAAGTGTGAAATAGAAGTGATACGATGAATGTCTTAGGTTGTAGTGTGGTTTCTAGATAGTATAGAATTGATACTCTCCAGTACAGTTTATTCCAAATGCAGCATTTTCATGTGATACAGTTCTATTTAAGTTTTGCAAATGTTCATTTCAATCCCTGTTCTTTTCACAGGAAACAATGAAAGGAAAATGAATCAGTAGGGGATATCTTACAAATCCAAACCCTCCGACTTTGTACGTTGGCCCTACTGAGACAAAGCGGCGGCAGTACTTCGCAAGGAATAATTTGGCCAGAGGAACTTCAAGAAAGACAGCAGCAATTTCTTTGTCCTTGAATGCTTGAGCATAAGCTTCCAGTGTGGTATAATTCCTGATGTTTTGCGTCTTGAAACGTAAAACATCCACCAAATAATTTTGCAGGTAGGAGCCTGTGCAATATCCAACAACTGCATTGCTATTTAGCAGGGCCTCAACATTAGGAGCAGCACCATCAAGCTTCTGGACAGTAAGCATACTCGAAAGGCTAGCTGTGTATGTCTGTGTGATTGATTACTAGCGCCACGAATAGCCAGACTACCATCGACATCCTGGATAGATTGCTATGCATTTTCCCCCCTGTACCAAAATATTATTAGTTTTATTATATATCAACATGGAATTACTGTAGTTTCTAGATCTGAAAAGAGAAATTAAGAAACGGGTGATAAAGGAATATTACCATGTAACAAGAAAGAGTGCTGAAGGCTAACCAAAGCATTATTCCTATTTGATGCAGCATAGAACCCTTGAGTGAAGGGCAATGATTTCGCTCTATCAACCAAATTATAAAACCATTGTAGACAGTTATGACTGCAATTAGAACCCACATGGATTTTGTGAAGGGTCTGATGAATGACAATTCTCTATTGCCTGATTGAGCAGGGACTATCAGCATCAATCCTGTTTCCGTGTAAGGCTTTGTGAATTCTGCGAGCTGGTATCTGCTAGCCAATATTACCACATCACCAACTACTGCATCATACTTCTGCTACCATGGATAGAAAGTTCAAGCCCGATCAGTCACAAGCCTTTGAAAATTAGAGAAATTCACCGACTACTGCATCATACTTCTGCTAACATTTATGATCACTTGAGATAATAAGATTTTTACGTTTGGATTTTTTGTATGCATGGACTTTTCCTTCTAATAATTATGCTAGTGTTCTTGCTTTCTAGGACAAATCTTTTCTTGAACAAATTTAGATTCATATTCAAGTTAAGTTCAAAGTACAATCAACTACATAACCTTGCCTTGACAGGACAACCAAACCAAGCCATTTGAGATGCTTACTTGTCGGAAATGTAGGAGAGAGTGGACTGCCATTGCAGCACTAAAAAGAGAGAAATAGAGTGAGGTTGAGAGTTGTGAGAGAAAGGATGATTCCTCCTCCTCTATTGTTGTAAGTCTTGTATTCTCCTTACATAATGCAATGGCTTCTCCTGTGGATGTAGGCGGTTTTGCCGAACCACGTTAAATATTGTGTCAGTGTGCTTGGCCTCCTATGAGCAAATATCAGTACATCACCGGTCGGAATTCCCAACAGGAAAGCTATCTCTAATTAATTGTGTAGCCCAAAACACTATTAGACCTCCCAATAAAGTAAAAACAAAGGCAAATTTACACATATTTCAGTTGGCATCCATATTCTGAAGTCAAGCCATAACCACTTTTTCTAGGCATTAATTGAAGATTATAATCATTAGAAGTGGGCAAAAATATGGATACTATGAGCATGGTTTACGTTCGTAGAAATTATCTAGTCAATGTTTAATGGTCACGAAATCAAACGAAAAGGTGAATGGACAAAAAGTTGTTCTTTTGTGTCTTACCTTGAGATGGATTTGTTTCACTAGCTCATCATAAGAAGCGTTTTTGAAGGCAATGAACTCGTATGGCAAAGTGAACGGCAAGCTTTTTATAGTTTCTCTGAAAACCTCGATTGCAAATCCAGAAAAAGCAACGCTATTTCCCAAGTGATCATATTCCACGTGCACAAACTCTGTATAACCTGATTCGCCAGGCACACCAATTCGCCATGGGTTTGCACTCGTTGCGACAATCCATCCTCTTGAAGAAGTATGCCACGGTCCCTCTTGCCAAAGCGCTTGCTCCAAATCAGTCATACAAGATCTGTAAGTAGAATTTTCATGGATAGTCTTAGAGAAGCCTAATCCTTTTGACCAAAACCCAAGTTCCTTGTAACTCTTTCCAGCTATATTGATGATATGAAATCTGTTTGCAGGAGCTCTTTCGTTGATGAATTTGATGAACTGAACTTTTCCTCATAGACCATGGAAGTCCACTAGCAAAATTGCTTCTAACAACTCTTGACCTTCTCGGTTACTTCCATTCAGCGCTACAGCCAGTGTCCAAAATGCATCATAGGCCTCTGCTGCATAAATTCCAGGTTCATTGTTGTCATCTTTAGGATTTTGTAAGCTAAATTTCCTTCGAAATCTTTGACGAATCTCATGAAAAAGGTGCCCTCTTTCAGGGAAATAACTCTTGACCCCTATTATTCCCTGCATTGACGAGGAGATAATAGAGGCATTGGAGTGAACAAGGCTTGTAACGGGATTTGTAGTGATCCATACATAGTCTTTTTCCATCATTTTCATTTTCTTTGCCTTTTCAAATAGTCGCACGGCCAAAGGGAAGGACAAATGAACAACAAAGACTCTGCTCTGCTCTCTTTTAAGCTTTTCGAGCTCTTCAGACAACGTAATGGTAGAAGCAAAAGTAGGGAGGACTAGACCTTGGATGACTCCTACACCTACATCTCTCAGGGCATTAAAGAGATATGGTGTGACTGCAATAGCTGATGAATCCGTACCTTCGTATATTACAGTGACCTGATGCCAATTCCATGATTGCACAATAGCTGCGATGGCTTTCATTTGCTCTTGCTTGCTAGGTGAAGCTTGAAGTAGGTAAGGCCATCGCTCTGTTGCCCATTTGGGAGTGGTGTCAGCCAAAGAAAGAATTGGAACCTGAGTTTGGCTACTGATCTCAGCGACTGATAACGCCTCTTCCCACGTCTGTGGTCCTAAAATGGCTTGTACTTGTTGATTGTTGATGAGATCCATTGCTGTTTACTCAAATTGCATATAGAATTAATAGTCTTTTAAGAACAAATTAATTCTGCACTCTAATTCAGCAGAACAAGTAGCCAAGTTTAATTGTAATTCATCAGCACTAAATTAATTGTTGTTGAAAGTATTACATTTAGCAACAATTAGATACCTGATGCTAGCTGCATATTTAAATATGAGGCAAAACATGTCTACTCCATTGCAATGATGTAAACAAGTAAGCTCATAGTACTCATTAAGACAGGCCAGCGAATAAATACCTCCATAGAAATTCTCCATTGCAATTTCCATGGCAACTCTCTGCTCTTTACAAGCATGCAGCGTCCAAGCAAGGACACGGTGGTTGGCAGAACAGCTCCATAAACTCATTGAATATTCTTCAATATCCTTTGAAGTTTGGAATCTATACAAGTTGAACAGGTCCATAAACTCATTGAATATTCTTCAATATCCTTTGAAGTTTGGAATCTATACAAGTTGAACAGGTCCATAAACTCATTGAATATTCTTCAATATCCTTTGAAGTTTGGAATCCATACAAGTTCTTCCGAGGAAAAATCGCTTCTGTTGATAGCATTATTCATATAGAAAGTTCACGTGAAGTTAAGTGAGGAGGAATATTCTCGTATAATTATAAAAATAGAAATAAAACTAATGTAACTTTGTGTTTCTTTAATGTTTTGCGACAATTCTTTAACTCCCTACCAATAATATTATCGTAATAGCTTTTTAATTTTTTAATTTATTTAATTGTTACATGTTAGCAGCTTATATATACTATGCACTTTTACAGTAAAAAGAAATGTCTTGAAAAGAGATGCCAGTACAGTCCAAACCGGAACACTGTTCGGTAATTGGGTCATATCTGGAGATATAAATCTTCAATTTAGGTATACTTTATATGGATAGAAAGGTAAGACATAGGCCTACAACTTTCATATGGAGCTCAAGATCTAAAAAGGTCATTTTCAAGTCCAAATTGGAGCAACAACCAAGAAGTCTGAATTTGTCCTCGAACCCGAGCACTGTTCAATGTTTGGCCCATATCTGGAGTTCTAGAAGTCCAAATGACCTCCTTT
>NW_011500056.1:250526-291939 GCF_000495115.2 Populus euphratica
ATTATTATTATTATTATTACTATTACTATTATTATTACTACTATTATTACTACTACTACTATTATTGTTACTATTGTTGTTGTTGTATTATTATTATTATCTATAATTTATATAATTAACCTCCATGTAGTTTGACTCCGGTCTTGCCGGGTTATTTATTACTTCGACACTCCTATAGTTGGGAGAAGGCATCAATCTTTTGGTCGTGTCAAGGATACCCTACAAAGTCTACCACTTAATGTACATGACCAAACTCTCATGCACGTGTAGGAAGAGAATAAAAGAAAAGGAAAGGAAAAAAACAAAAGAAAAGAAACAAAAGTTAGATAAAAGAAAAGTGAAAGAGAAAATAAAATAAATACTTAATTTATACAAAAATTTATCTTCCCGGTAACGGCGCCAGAAAATTGACATGAACAAAGAGTTGATGTCTTATCCTAAGTGTAGGAGTGTTGAAGTAATAAATAACCTGATAAATCTAGGGTCAAACTACATGCAGGTTAATTATATAAACTATAAATAAAAAATAGATAATAACAAAAAAAAAAGTTGAGAGCTTTGAGATGCGATATTGATATAAGGATATAAACAAATATAAAACAATTATCAAGGTAGAGGATTCACTAACGGTATTTCAAATAAGTATAATATAAACTTCTTTTATCATTCAACTGGAAATCACACACAAAGAAGGTTTCAATCAGATTATAATTTATTAACATTATTATATTAATTATATTATTTGAGTAATGTCAATACTTGTAAATGTTGGCAGGTATTTTTTATGATAACTTATGTTAACAACAAATCAAGTTCCTTTCATAATACAGGTGTTAGTTATACCATATAGTCGGGCTATGAAATTGTCAAGTATTAGTTGTACCAAGAGTTGTTTAATACAAATCTAGATTCATCATTTAACAAGGTATTAAGAGTGAGCAAGATAATAAATACAATAAATGTTAGTATCAAACATTAAAGTCTATATTGAGTTTATACTATACTTATTCTTACACCATTAGTGTAACATTTTCACCTTAACATAATAAACTTAGCTAAATATTATGAATAAAAGAAAGATAAATAAACTAAATAGAACATAGTTATAATGAAAAGCATAAACAAGAGATTAATGAAAGCAAAACTAAAACATTACAAAAATAAAAAGAAAGAAAGCAAGAATATGATCTTGATTTGAAAATCAAGATGCCTAAATGCATGGCAAATGTCTCTTTTTATAAGTCAAAATTTAGAACTATTTATTTGATGACTAATTGTTAAGTGGGTAGCCACCTCTTGACTTGGTAACAATCATTATTTTTTTATCTACCATATACATCATTGCTAACATCAAAATTTGAACATATTAATATATATAAAAGTTCTGGAAAATTGTATCAGCTTTCCAACAAAATAAGAATAAGGTCATTTGAACTTTTAGAACTCGAGATATAGACTGAACAATGAATAGTGTCTGAGCTGCAGGATAGATTCCGACTTCTTTATTGTTGCTACAATTTGAACTTGAAAATGGTCTTTTTAAATCTTGGACTCTTATGAAAGTTTTAGGCTTATGTCTTAGCTTTCTATGCATAAAAACCATACCTAAATCCAAGTTCTACATCCCCAGTTATGATCCAATAATCGAATGGTATTCCAATTTGAATTCAATCAACATATCTTTTATAAGCTTAGCCCTATTTTTGTCTTCTTAATTTCAGTAGTTGAACTCATCAATTAATCTTTAAACTTATGTGATAGGCATGCATTTAAAATAAATATTTATCATAAATTAAAGATATTTTATATTATCAAACTTGTTATTAAAAAACACACTCTAGTTTCAAGTGCAAAATGATAATATAAAACCTTGATAAAAATGCACTTTTAAGTATTAATAAGCGGCTCATACATTTTGCAAAAAAAAAGAACTATATATTTACATGTTATGGGTGATATAAGTTATGTATGTTAATCACTCAATTAGTCGTTTGACCACTTTTGTAAACACTTGTAATGAAAAATCAAAGTGGAATACGGATGTGTATGTGCGAACATGTAGATATGATGTGTATGAATATACATATGTGTGGTATTTTTCTTATAAGGATTTTATATTATGAAATTACATAAGGTCAGGATAACAAAAATACTAGTTGTATAACTTGTCGTTCGACACTCTTGTATGAACTCATGATGATAACGAGACCAAAACAGGAATGTAAATTTATAAGCATGTGAATATGATGTAATATAAACCTATGATTATGAAAATACAATATTATAGGCCTATGTATTGAGAATTTGTTTTATAAAAATATTGATTTACGTTATCCTACATTGGTTATGTCTTGTTAATGAATGGAATGCAATAATAAATTTGTAGAATGATATGGTGAAAAACATCTAGAATCGGACGGGGAAAAAATCCATCAATTTTGGGATTGAAAAAGCCAGTTGTTGCAATGGAGAAGCCACGTGCTAATGCGTGCCCACATTAAAAGCTTTTTTAATAATATTTATTTTTTAAAATTACCAAACAGCTCCTGGGTCAACCCCAAAATAATATTAAATAAAGAGATAAAAATACCCTTAGAACCATGCTTATTTTTTTAATTTTAAAAGCAATTATGTAACTTCATTGTTCTTAAAAAATAAAAAGGAGTTCTCTTGTGCAAGTTAAATGGTTTTTGGCTTTTAAGAATATCAATGTAATAAATTATTGTGCAAATAATATTGAAAAAACAAGAAACTCCTTGAACTAAAAATATATATATATAAAAAAAAATTTCTTTTAAATATGAAAAATCATTTTACTGTGCTAAAAAAATATGAGTGGATCAATTTATCCCCTATCAATCTTGTAATATCTAATATATTCTCTTAAAAAGATAATTTTACCTCAATTGCAGATTTTATTAGTTTTTTTAGGAAAAAAAATATTATTTCACTATTTCAATTGAGTAGTGAAATGTGTCTTCAGTCACAATTATGACTTTTAGTTTTTATACATAATTTAAATATAATGAGAAAACAATTTTTAAAAAAAATATATAATACAAGTTAATTTAAATATAATGAGAAAACAATTTTTTAAAAAAATATATAATACAAGTGGAGTACAAGAAACCGTATTTCTACTATACTGTGATGCAGATAGATTAAAGTCAGAAAATACCTACCTGAATTTTATTTTATGTTCCCGAATATGATATGGTTTATATGTTACCAGCGACAAATTAATGAGTTATCAAACATTGACTTGACTTCACAGCAGACTTCATCGGCAGAGAAAAATCTCCACATACATGACAATTTAAAGCACCATAATTAAGCTAACACGCAGGCCTTTAAACTGTCTTATATAACCTCCAAAGATTTGTTCAGCTAGTTAAGCAAATGGAAATGAGGCTTATCTCAAAAACTGTATGTTTTATACTTCTTCTTCTTTTAACAGTTCGTGTAAACGTTAAAAGCCGCTCTCTGGCACACAGCTCTGTTGAATTACTGGTTTCAGATGGCATCAATGATGTCCAAGAAAACCAATCCTCCATTCTACTTCTCAAAGGAATGGATACTTCCTCCGAAGAGAAGTGTGAGCAATTGTATGGCTTCTTGCCGTGCTCCAGTAATATTTTTGGGCATCTCTTTCTAATTGCAGTGTATGAATACATGTTGTTTCATGGAGAGGGCTACTTGGCCTCTGGAGGTGAAAAGATTTTCAGGATTCTTGGACCTGGTGTCTTCGGTGCCAGTGCATTCCAGGTTCTTGGAGCCCTTCCTGAGTCCTTGATACTTCTAGGTATGCTCTTTCATTTTCTAATTATCACCTTAATTCACTTGTTTTCTCTTATAAATTATACACAGTATCCTTCGGAAACAGCCTGATCGATCAACTATAAATTAAAGATGCTTTTCAGATGAGTTTAATTTGCAAACTTTCTATACTGGTTCCAGCTTGCTGGTAAATGCTATCATCAATATCTAATGAATTCGGAGTTTTCGAAGCTTGAATTAATTGCTGAAACAGTTCGGATCCTAATGGTTTGCGTCACAAACAAACTTATACGATAAAATCAATATGGTGGAGTTATCATTTGTCGTGCAGTCAATTTAGTTTATAAGTTATAATAAGTTGTGGTTTAATTGATATTATTAATGCATGTCTTTTCTTTATTATATTTTTAAAAAAAAATATTGAGTTGAACTCTAGTTCTGACCGGAAAAAAAAAAATTAGGTTGAAAAATGACATGCCTTCTCTAATTTGGAGCTCCTTTTTATTTGCATTTTAAATTTTTTTTTGAAAAAATTTAAAATTTTTTTATTTTTTTAATTTATTTCAAATTAATTTTTTTAATATTTTCAAATAATTTTGATATACTAATATAAAAAAAAATATTATTTTAATATATTTATCAGTAAAAAATATTTTTAAAAACAATCATTAACATACTCTCAAACCACTAAAATTTAAATTTAAAGTACATGTTTTTAATTAATATTTTTTTTATTAATTATTTTACTTAATTTTTCTATCCATATTAATTATATATATATATATATATATGTTTGTTTTGAATTCGGTATCTTCTTTTCTTCTTCTTTATAAAATATATTTTTATATAAGATTTGGGCAAGAGAAATATTGGAAACTTGTAGGATGAGAAATTGAAACGTGGGGGACACGTATTTCCACGTCATGGAAATATTTAAAAATACTTGATAGCTTTGTTCCAAGGAAACTTCGCTATGGTTTTGAGCAACCCAGCCAGCCGTGTTGGGTTCTTTTTTTATTCGATTTGATAGGAAAATAAAGATTCTATACTGAAATTAACTTATCACCCGCATAATGATCATTTTTATTTTATTTTTTTATTCTTGGAAAATTCTAATAAATAAATAACACTATTTTGTGCGAGAATGACTTTTGTGATAAAAAAATTTGAAAAGTTTGGCCGGAAAATTGAAAATTTAAACAAGGGCTATTAATTAAAAAAAAAAAACCCAATTATTAACAGGAAAAAAAACAAAGTCTTCTACCATGCCATAGATTCCCAGCTTAGTTTAATTAACACGTTTTGGATGAGTTGACAAAGTAGATGAAACTCTAATCCTTCATTAAAAAATAAATAAATAAATAAAACAATTCACGTATACCAAAAGCCTATATTGATAAATTAAAAAAAAAAAATAACTCATGCAGATGTATTTTAAACAAATCATTATAATAAATAAATGTAGGTAAACGTAAAAATGGTTAAACTCAGAGAATAAATGTATTTTAACTCTTTTATATTATAAATGTAAATATCCTCCTAAAATAAATGGCAGCATCTGGATTATTGTACACAAGAGAAGCTGCTCAAGAGGACGTGTCTACAGGAGTCGGACTCCTCGCAGGAACATCTATTTTGCTTCTAACAGTGCTCTGGGGCACCTGTGTTATCGTTGGCAGCATTCAGTCGTCACTGCCAACCATTTCCAATACTTCAAGCTCAAGATTATTCTCATGGTTGACTGGTGCGTGCGTCCTCTCTTTTATTCATTATTAAATTTTCAAAGAAGAGTCATTTTTAGAGATTAAAAAAATAATTGTTATTTGAGAATGAAAAATAAAATAACTCGTTTTTAAATAATAATTATTTTATTTTTTCACTGTAATTTAATTTTCAAAGGAGAGTCTTTTTATTTAAATGAAAACTATGTATTTCTTATTATTTAAAATGGAAAATAAATAATCAGAAAAAAAAAATAGATTGCCTGATGCATTTTACTGTTCTTGTTTTCTTTTGTAATCTTCATAGAGTTTGGAGTCACTACGGATCTGGAGACAAGCTACACAGCAAGGATTATGGGTCTTTCTGTCATACCATTTCTTATTTTGCAAATCCCAAAAATTTTCAACTCAAGTTCTGGGGAGTACTTGACGATATTGATCTCTCTCGTTGTTTCGGTGGTTTCTCTGTTGATATATTTCTTCTATCAGGTACCAAATGTGTCTCCTTTTTTTATAAATATTCTTTTCTTTAATTTTTAGTTTTGAATTTGTTGTTCATATCCATAAAATCGATTTGTTGGGGTAGTTTTTCTTACTTTTATAGGTATTTTCAAAGAAATATTCGCTGTAACTATATTATGCAATGTCATTTCATGTAGTCGTATTATTCATGATTAATTAATGACATTTAACCTAGCTCTATCAGCATATATATTATTACAATTTGATCATTTTTCTTTCTATTTAATTAAGATATATTTGACTCTATCATAAGTGTAATCTAATACTAATAATAAATAGAATTATCATAACCTATTTTTGGATCTCCGCGCAAAAAAAAAAGAAAATAGAATTATCATAACCTATTTTTGGATCTCCACGCAAAAAAAAAAAATTGAAAAGAAAAAAATAAATAAACATAAAATATAAAAAAATAAAAAATATTATAAAAAAATATAATAGTAAAAAAATGATGTCAAAATGTCCTAAAAATTGTTAAAAATTGGTTGAGGAGGTTCAAAATTATAAAGATTAAAATTTGATAGTATTTTGTTGATTGATGAGAGTCATGTTGATAAAGAAAATTCAATTTGAGGAAGAAAAGTTCAAAATTAGATGTTTATGGACTTATTTAAATTTTATTGAAGGTTTAATTAAGTTTATAGAGGGTTTGATTGCAAGAAAAAATGATTTTGAAGCCAATTTGAGCTCTAATTGGAAGAAATTAAAGTTTTGTGATCAAAATATAATTTTTGAAAGTTAATATGGTCAAATCAGGAGCTTAATTACATAAATACTGAAGTTTGATGGCCAGTTAGAAACTTAATTAAAAGAAATCTAAAACCACATCAAAATGAAAAACGTTAGTA
Source organism: Populus euphratica (assembly GCF_000495115.2). Lineage (NCBI taxonomy): Eukaryota > Viridiplantae > Streptophyta > Magnoliopsida > Malpighiales > Salicaceae > Populus > Populus euphratica. The sequence goes on from NW_011500056.1 coordinate 257,395, forward strand.
AATAGAGGGGCTGTAATAAAACTGAATCAAGGGTCAAATTGAAAAAATTAAAAGTTTATTGCTTAATTGAGGGTCAAATTGCATTAATACGAGACCAAGTATCAAAGTGAAAAAGATTATTGCTCAATTGAAGGTCAAATTGCATTAATACGAGATCAAGTACCAAAGTGAAAAAAACTGCCAACTTTAGGGTCGCTGTTTGATTTTTAAAGGGATGCAATTGCATTGATTTTTAAATCAAAATTGCAATTTAGGACTCGATTGAACAAATCACAAATTGAGGACTAATTTATACTTTGACATAAGTTTGGCATCGTTTTTATTTAAATAAAACAACACGTTTTATCCAAAATGATATTGTTTCATACACTATTAATAAAAAAAACTCAAAACGGTGTCGTTTTGAAAGGCATTGTAGACTTTCTTCTTACTTGATGTGTAGAGAAACAGGAGAAGGGAGTTGCGTTCCCTTGTTTTTAACGCCTTCTCTTCCCCTTCAAAAATACACCGACTCTCTTTCAAAAAAACACCAACACCACCCCCACTTGACCAAAACTTTCCACATGTTAGAGGGGCGGTGGAGGGACAGCAATACAATGGTCGCCCCGACCTCTCTCTCCCCTATTTTTTACCTATAAAAGCAGGGGAAGAGAGAGTTGAGAAGAGAGTATAAAAAGAAAGGGTGAAAAGACTGAAAGGAAAAAAAAAAAAAAGACTTGAAAAAAGAAAGGGTGAAAAGACTGAAAGGATAAAAAAAGACTTTAAGAGGAAGAAAGAAGAGAAGAACAAAGGAAAAGGAAGAAGAAAAAAATAGAGGACGAGTTGCCACCAACGCCGCCGCTGCCTGGAACCACCATCACTGGCTACCGAAGCTTCTCCAGGTAAACCCTCCGCCCCTATTGCTTTCGTTTCTTCCCTCACCTTGCAGGACATGCACGGTGCACGTCTCTGCAAGTAAGGTGATGCTAGTTACTCTGCTCGTGCATAGTAACCAGCTAATGGATCTTAGTCTAAGTCCAGTCTAGCCCAATAATGGTGGGGCGGGTTCGACCTAGCATATATATATAACATTTTTTTTATTTCCCCACATTTTGTTTTATGCAACTTTGTTGAAACATCAGTCTGTATTTTATGTCGTAAAAATACAAAATCTAGTAGTAAAATACTCCATTTTCATCAAAACTTCCAAAATACCCAAAAGAATTGAAAACAAAAAATATATTTTTATGCATACAACCAAGTGTCTCAAAGCTAAAAAATCATATTGTGTTTTTCATACAAAAAAAATAATATTTTAGCATGTATTTTGGTTTTAATAACCGGTTTATTAACGTCAAGAGAATATTGACCAAAATTGGAAAAACAACAAAAATTTTAATTTGTTTATCTTTTAGTATCCAAGTTATGATATTACACGCAATACGTATTCCAAATGTTAAATTCTTCTTTTTTTTAGACGCTACAATAATTAGGTTTCACCCCATTAAGATAAGAACCTCCTTATTAAAAAGAGTTTTTCTTAAACCTTAAATAGACCAACAATTCAAAAACACCTTACGTCCTTAGATTTTTATCATACAATAAAACAATGTTGTTTATCTTAAGTAGGGCATATTTGAGGTGCTAATACCTTCCCTTTATACAACATCTCTGTATCCGATCTCTCAGACCAGTTAAGGTTTCTAATGATCAAAATACTAGGTGGCAACTCCCATTCCATTTTACTGATGAGACAAGAATTTCTTGTCTCTTATATATTTTGCCCGATAGACTATATATCTATTTATGATATAATTTTTAGGTTGGATGATCACCGCAACGGCTCACACATACAACAAGAATCATTGAATAAATAATTATTTTAGCTATATTGTATTGCATTAATGGAATATTGCAATGTCTCATGTTTGGTGTTGATTTACTTCTGTTTAAAAAAAAATTATTTGAAAGAGTGTTGATTTACTTCTGTTTAAAAAAAAAATATTTGAAAGAATAGTAAATTAATATTTTTTTAATTATTTTTTAATAATTTAGACAAATTAATATAAAGATGAAAAATCTAGAAAAAAAAATTATTTAACACATTTTTAATTAAAAAATACTCTTAGAAAAAAATATTATGCACCACAATATCAAACACACACTTAACCTATTCCCGTAACTTTGTTTTTAATTTGGTAGGTCCATATATTCTATAATGCTTTTTATTTGTTCCTTTCATATAATTTCCCTCCAATTTAATGTCATTTCTCGGCAATATTTAGAAAGAAAAAAAAAAGTGTTTTACACATGTTAAGGCTATGTCTCGAGAACTAACGGTAAATTGGATTGAAAATTTGATCGAAGGACTGCATTAAAAAAATTTCTTAAAAAGAACACCAACTAAATTGATAAAGAATGAAAGGATAGAGAAGCCATGTCAAGGGATATCAAAAGTGCATTCCAGTGCTTGGTTTAGTGGTGAAATTGCACTTGGGTTCGAGTCCTGACGTGCACGTTTGTCACCCCATGGTGTCTTACATGCTTATTGGGTTTGTAGGGTATTTAGTGGGCCGTGGGGATTAGTTATGGTGCGCACAAGCTGACCCGGACACCCCACATAAATCAAAAAAAAAAAAAAACGCACCAAATATAAGATTAACCCAACTATTTTCCCCGCATCCCACGTAAATCAAAAAAAAAAAAAGCGCACCAAATATAAGATTAACCCCAACTATTTTCCCGGGTCGAAAGTATTGCTAAAAGTAATGATAACCTTAGACTAAAATGAAAATGCAGTCACTAGGGGTAGGACCTCGGTTTTAAATATTGCGATTAATATTTATTGGTCGAACTCAGATATTTTGTCTGCATAATTTGTGCACAGATCTTCGAACCGTGGATCCAAAAGAGAAGACTGCAATATGTAAAATATGATGAAGCTCTTTTAAGAATTCTGCAACTTGTGCAAGAACGAGCTTTAGGGAGAATTCTGACAGTCGAGGGGGCTCCAAATATAAATGCTATACAGAGGTTAGTTCGATTTATGACACCTCATGCATCATTATACTTTATGCATGCTATGCATTTTTAAAGAAAAAAGAAAAGAAAAGAAAAGAAAAGAAGAAAAGGAAGACGTAAATTCTTTTTTGCAGACTATTTGATGAAATAGATGAAGATGGTGATGACAGTATATCGCCCTCTGAAGTGAGGGAACTTCTGCTCGACATAAAGTCTACAGGAATGAATATCAATAAAGACAATGCATCAGAAGAATTAATCAAAGTATTAGATCTGAATGATGATAAGAAAATAACCAAGGAAGAATTTGTCCATACTTTTACAAAATGGCTTGAAGAGACAAAGTATGCTATGGACAAGCGATACTTCACAATTAACTCCTTGAAGAGGATTTATCAGGTATATAGTGCATGTGTTAAGTAAGTAGAAGGAATTATTCCTTCTATCATGGATGGCATGAAATTATTGCTGGTTTTAAATCTTGAGTTGTATCTTTTATTTGATTTATTCCAACATCTTTAAATGTTTTGCTTAGGTTTTTCATCCGTTCGTAGAAAGTAAAAGAAAAGAACATGAGATGAAGAGAAATCTCATATCAGAAATCGTGAGCCATCTACAAAGCGATGCTTTAGGGAACCTAATCAAAGAAGATGGTACTCCGGATTTCCTTACTATTAGAAGGTTAGGCCACCATGTCCCGGCCCCCTCATATAGTAGCATGCATCATCCCAAGAAGTGAATCTGTTCTTATGAGTTGCTCGAGAATATATCACCTAATTGTATTTTTGTAATAGGTTGTTTGAAGAAATTGATCGTGATGAAGATAATTGCATATCAAAAGATGAGTTAACAGAACTAATGAAAAAGATTGAGATTGGTAAGATCTGTTGGGATGTAGATGAAGCAGCTGAAAAAATCATGGAAGCACTTGACACGAGCGGAGATCAAATGATCGATGAGAAGGAGTTCGCCGAGGGAATTGTCAGATGGTTGATTAACACGTCCGAAAATGTAACTCCTGGATCAACTCGGTCCCGAGATGATAACAATCGAGTAAGTCCAATATTCTTTTTGTTGGGAAATATCATCAATATCTTAAGAATTCGACTGCTCTATATCATTTTCATTTTTTTCTAAATCACAAGATTCGACTGCTCTATATCATTTTCATTTTTATTTTTTTCTAAATCACAAAAACACATCAATTTTATTACGGTTTTCAATAAGAATTTATTTGATGACACAGGAAATATTCCTAATATTAAATACCAGAGATATTTTCGCTGAAGTCGTGATCTATTAAGAAAAGAAAATATTTTCGCTGAAGTCGTGATCTATTAATTAAGAAAAGATATGCAGTAATCATGATGACAAATACAAAAAATAAAAGTATTCTGAATAAATCAAAAAAATATGTAAACGGAGCTGCTTTGTTAATTAACTGTGATTTAGGCAGCAATAAGGTATAAAAATGGATTAATGTGTAGGGAACCTGGGAAGAAGTGGATAAGTTATTGAAGGATGAAAAAACCAATGCCGTTGACAAATCATCATGGGCTTGGTTTAAGGCTATAATGTCTATGGTGCTTGGAGCTGCTATATTATCAGTGCTAGCAGAACCGCTGATACACAGTGTTCAGAATTTCTCCGAGGATGCAGGGATACCATCTTTTTTTGTCTCCTTTGTGTTAGCTCCACTCGCAACCAACGCAAGAGCAGCCACTTCAGCTATCACGACTGCCTGTCGTAAGAAGTCTATAACCACTTCCTTGACATTTTCTGAGGTTTGTCGTTGGACTCGCCTTAATTTTTCTCTTCTTTTTCTGTCGTTGGACTCGCCTTAATTTTTCTCTTTTTTTTTTCATTTTGAGGTCTAATAAAGAGGAAATGTAAACATTTTTAATTGATTTTTAGATAGTCCATGTAAAAAAAAACTTAATTAATGAGAGTGAAATGTAATAGAAAGAAATAAAATACAATATATTGAATGGAAGTGAAGGGGAGAATGAAATAAAATACAACTTACAAGAGGAGATAGAATAAGTTGAAGTTGAATGGAGAAGAGTTGGAAGGAGAGAGGTAGATGAAGAAAATGTGAGAAAGTGAGACCCGAGAAGAATGAGAAAAGGTGTTAAGTAATGGAGATAAATGGGTAGAAATATATTGTATATAAAAGAGAAAACAAAAAAATTGGTGAAATTTTGAAAAAAGAAGGGAGTTAGAATTTTTAAAATTGGAGTAGTTTAAGGTATTTCTATGATATATCATTTCGGTGAAGCCTTAATTTCACAAATTTGAAGTCGTGATCTAATTTTTAAAATTGGTGTTAAGATATTTTCACTGAAATCCTGATCTAATTGATATAAAATTCTTATTTTATCCTGATTAAAGAATTGTTATTCAATAATAGGTTTATTTTTACTTTCACTTCTATTTTATATATTTTTAAATTTATTTTTTAATATTTTAGATAGTATATTTAAATTAAAACTTTACTGTTAATTTCAAAAATTAATATAGATTAATTAATAATTAATTTTAAAAAAAAAATTATATATTTATTTAATAGTATAAGACAAGAAAAATTCTTGACTCCATGCTTGAATGTACTGAATTACATTAGGTATAAAATAAGAGTTTTTTTTCATAATTGATAAATATTTTTAAAAAATAATATAAAATTATTCTTGAAATTTTAATTTACAACTTAAATTTTTAAATTAAAATGATTGTTTGATATACATGAGTATTAGCACAAGTAATATATAACCTGATTTGATCAATGTGCAGATTTATGGTGGGGTGTTCATGAACAATGTTCTTGGCTGTTCTGTTCTTCTATTTCTAATTTATGCTCGTGGATTGACATGGGAATTCTCTGCTGAAGTACTGGTTGTGCTAATCACCTGTGCTATAATGAGTCTCGCCGGAAGCTTTCGCTCCGATTTCCCATTATGGACATCATTCATGGCGTTCCTCTTGTATCCATTTTCTCTGTTACTTGTTTATGTTCTCAACGATGTTCTTGATTATGTTTAGATCAAGTCAGCAAATTTTTAAAAAGACTCTTGGATTTCACATTGACCACAAGTTTAATTATATTGGTCCTATTACCTAAAAGTTGGGCATAACTGCCCAATTTTATTTGGGCTGGATGGGCCTGAGGCTGAGGCCCATCCAGAAATCAAAAGTTCCTGTCTTTTTTTTTAAGCTGGATCTAACCCAGATAGCCCAAGCCTCCAGCCGGATCGCTTGCCCAGACCAGTGAGCGAGTTGGCCATAGCGGCAGGCATGCGTGAATTATGAGGTATGCTTGCAACAGTGACAAAATAATTAAAATTGCAAGCGGGGGAAGAAGAATGACTTACCTGGTTAGCTGTTGCTGAAGGCGAAGCTGAGGGCATTCTGAAGGAATGCAAAAGTCTTCTCTTCTGTTTTTGCTCTTGTGGGTTTCCTCTGTGTCTTCGTCTCTCTGTTTTTGTTTTTGCTATGATTTCTTCATGGAAAGCTCTGGTCCTGGAGAGAGCAGAGATTGGCAAAAATGGCTTCTCCTTTTTCTTTGCGAAAGATATGTTTTTTTTCTTCTGTGTTTTTTTTTTTTGGATCCTCGTAATTGACCCCCGATCCTCACTCTCTTTTTGTTGTTTTCTGTTCTTCCCTCTCTAGCTTTGGGTTTTTTTTTTTTTCGTCCTCTTAGTTCTGTTTTTTTGTCTGGCTTTTATAGTGCCGAATCTTCAATTCTCATCCACGAAGTTCGTCCCTTATCTCCCCAGGGTGACAATCTCGTGGATGAGGATAAACATGGCTCGGGTTTGGTCCATGTTTGATTGATTCAAAACACCATCAGTCCTGCCATTGTTACTATTGGCGATGCTTATCCTTGTGTCAGGGGAGAGTTACAAGGGTGAGGGATACCGAACCAAATCCAAATCCTATGGTTTCTGTGGTAGACAAGGTGGCCTTAGATTTGGTTTGGGTTTGATGGGGAGATTTGGTTTAACATAAGCCATCTGAATGGCCTCATAGGGTGATCTCTCCTGCTCCGGAGGAAGGAGACGATGGATAGGTTTGAGAACGACGCTGTTTTAGGTTGGAAAAGGCCATTTTTTATTTTCCCGCCTGAAGTTTTGACATTTAGCAATCGGGTACTTATTCATGAAATTTTTATTTTTTTAATTTTACTCTTATATCAATTGCAATTAAACCCCTAGATTTCAACAGCATTTATGAAATAGTTCTTGGTTACATTCAGTTCTTAATTAACTCCTCAACTTCTATTTTTTAAAAAAAAAAATTTACTTCTAAAAAAATCATTTAACCCTTTTATGGTATTAACATCTATTCACTTTGGTCCCTAAAATTTAATATTTTTCATTTTAATTTATGTTATCTTGACTTAATTCTCAAATTATTTCTCATTTTATTTTTTATTAATATTTTTTAAAGTAAAAATTAGATTACAACAAGAAAAAAAAGCACATGTATTATAAATGCATTTTGAAATTATTATAAATAATTTTAAATGCGAAACAGAACGATTTTATTTATGCTTATTTAAATAAATTGATAAGATTAATTAAATGGTAAATAGAAAAGGAGGTATTAATACTAATTAAATAATAAAATGGAAAGTTAATCTTCCTAGTGAAATAAAAAGATAAATACAAATGCAAATATTTTATGTTGCCTATTTATTTTATTTTATATATTTTTAGTTAGTTCATGTTAGAGTTTAATTATGGTTACTAATATCAACCGGTTGTTTTGTTTTTATAAATGCATCCTCAAAAACAACTCATTTATATAAAACATTAGAAAAAAAATAAAAATAAAAGATCAGTTACAATTTTTGAAGAAAAAAAAAAGTTAGGCCAAACAAGTTAAAAGTTAAGAGAGGGGTATTAATCAAATAGAAAAAACAATGAAAAAAAAAAAGGTCCGGCCCACACATCTGACTAATTATCAAAGATCTCATGCATGTTTGTGCTTAAAAACCCTAGTATGTGTTTGCGCCCGAGAGTCTAGGTCCACGCTTGCATATGAGAGTCTGAACTTCTACTTGATTTATTTTATTTTATTTTTCTCATAAGTCATCTCTCTGCCCTCAAAATTTAATACATGAAATATAATACAAATAAAGTTTGGAATTGAAATAAAATATTCAAAAAAAAAAGGCACCAAATGAGATAGAAAGTGAAAAGTGGGAACACAGCTCTTATGAATAGAAAATTATGGGAGGATGAGCAGGGGAGGGCAAACAGGGGATCGGTCTGTAAAATATTTTAAATTTTTTTATTTTTTAATATTTTTTTAATTTAAATAAATAAGTTTTTCAATAATATATATTATTATATTAATTTTAACCTTCCCTTCCCTGTAAAATACACTTGACTCCGCCCCTGCATGACGAGATCTTCGGCAATGAGACCTATATGTTGTCTCCATGACTTTTTCTCTTATGTGGAGAAGGATTGTCAACTCAAATTAACAAAGCTTCGAAGGATTATCAAATTTGTTGCTTGAATATCCATTGCAACCTTGGATAAATCTGAGCTCTCTTTTAGCCGATTAGTGTTCAAAAAGATTAATTTTTTTTAATTTACCTTTATTCTAATTATAAATTTTATGAATTAACTTAGTTGATTAGAGATATTTTAGTTTATTTTTTATAATTAATTTTTATAATTTTATTTTTTAATATTTAAATTAATTAAAAATTAAATTTTATAATTTTATAATTTTTTTTCTAAAATGTTATTTCATTCTTATAATTTAAGTTAAAGATTTGACGGGTTGATTTGAGTCTTTTTATTTTTTTATTGAATTGATTAAAAATTAAATTAAATAATTTTTTTAATTTATTTTTTATTGAATTATTTTTGTCTAGCAATCCAAATTTGATATATTAATTTAAATTAACTTGGATTTTTTAATTAATTTTTTAATATTAAATTGATTAAGAATTAAATTTTAAAATATTTTTTATTTATTTTTTATGAAATTATTAAAATTTTATAATTTAGATAATAAATTTTATAAGTTAATATAACTTGATCTAATCTTTTAAAAAAATATTATTTATAATATAATGTAGTTTTAATATTAAAAAAAAACATATTACTTTATATTTTTTTAATTAAACTATATTTTTTACTTTTAATATTTAATTTATTAAATCGATAAAATCATGCACTTTAATATTTGTTTTCTTTCTCGGAAATACGATAACAATCTCAGGATATTTTCTTATCAGACAGACCCTTCAACCCAAAAGATTAACCTCTCATCTCTACAAGACTAGCATGTTCCCCGCAAAACCCGCCTCGATATCCGTACTTTTCACCTGTTTTCACCAACTTTCATCAGCGGTGTCGTCACTATCAATGCAGACCCACCTTCCGAAAGTACATAGTATGCCCAGAACAAGAGAGAAGGAAGAATCTTAATTCATCGAACTCTCCTCTCGTTAACTCAGGCCATCTCCATCAACTCGCCAGCAATTCATCATTAACTCATCAAATAGGAAAAAACTAGAAAGAAAGAAAGATGAATCGTAATAGCCCAAAATAAAGCTCATGAAAAACAATTAAAAAATGTGCAAAATCTTGAAACTTGGGCTAAACATGCACCTGGCCCAAGTCCAAGAATGTTGGCCTCTTATCTCTTTTTTCTTTTCTTTCATATTTCCGAGAGGATAAAATGAAAATAAAATATTATTATTTTAATATATTTTTAAATAAAAATACTTTAGAAAACAATATATTTCTCTGTTACCGGAAAGCACTACACTTACCTCTTATTTGCTTTTCCGTCGACATCTCAGAAACAAACAATTGGCGAGAGGATGAGTGGGTTGGTGGGCGGGCTGATGTCGGCAAGATGCCACGCATGCATCCACAGGTTACAAGCACGAAATCTGCGTTTGACTCGTGGCAATAAGAGGTAACGACACCTGTCATCTAGGCAACTTGCCGACTAAGTGATCATCTCCCATCAACCTAGCTGCCGGCTACGACTTCCCCTCCACCAAAAAGAAAATACAAGTGGCACCACTGCCCACGTCCTCTTTAATTTAGATTTGGCTTCCGCTATAAAGGAACGCGGTGCCTTCCAAACAGACAGACTTTAAAGGTGACATGGATTTGACTTTTCTGACAAATGACAGTTTCAGTAACTGTTACGTATTTGTCATGGGGTCATCGATATTCACGGCGTAACCTTTTTTTATTTATTTTAATTAAATTTAATTTAAGTTTAAGTTTAAGTTTAATTAACAAATAAATAAAATTTAATTCATTTTATTTTTTATATTATGTATACCACCTTTATTTTATCCTTTAAATATATATTTTTAAAAATAATAAGTGAATGATTATTGAAAACAACTAGTTTTAATTTTTATTTCTCATCTGTGTTTGACTCTATTTTTTTATTTTTTATTTTTAAATACTAAATCTGATAGTTGAAATTTGTTCTTAAACACTTGAAATAATTTTAAATATAAAATCTTATTAAAGTACACAAAATGTCGACAGCTACTAGATTATCCACTCCCAAGGCAAGTCGGCAACCAAAAAGCTGTGGTCCCCCCCTACAATTCTATGTGTAACTGAAAAGCTAAAAAGCGCGGATAACTACTATTCATCGACGCTCATTATTCTTGGAATTCCAATAATAATTCACAGTATATTATTTTTTAACATTTATTTTTATAAAGTCGGATCTTATAATTTATCTTTTCATCTTGTCTTTTTATACAGTTAAAATAATTTACAACATTGTTAGGGTTGTTCCAATTTATAAATTCGGTTGAGGTTTTTTTAATCAAATTTAATTTTTATTTTTATTTTTTTTATGTTCTTAAAAAAATAGTTTTATAAAAAACCTTATTATTAAACTTTATAAAATTTATAAGTTTTGTTGATTGACAGGGTTTGTGGGGTTAGCAAGTTGAATTTTTTTTTTCAATTCTGTCTATAAATATTAAGTTGATTAGAAATTTAGTTTTATAATTATAAGGTTATCACGATCTTAAAAATAATTTAGTATTGGGTGATGATTGATTTTTCAATTATTTATTTTTGTTGTCATATAATTAAATAAAATATATTTTTAAAAAATAAATTACAATCCTAGTTAAATTTATAACTCGATTCATGGATTTCACATGCTACCTCAAGTTACTCAATTCATAAGTTTGACAGGTTTACCCATTGACTAAATATATTTTTTTCCCTTTATTTTTTTAATTATTACTTTTTTTTTTCATACTTAAATATTTTGATTATGAAATAGACTACATGATTTATTTTTGTTTGTTTTATATAGAGTTATCACAGTCTCAAATAAAAATTTATTTTGAGGGTGATGTTATATTTTGCGAGTATTTATTTTTATTATATAATTAAATAAAAAAGTTAATAAAAAAATTATTAAACCCAATAGAGTGTATGATTGAAGTTGTAGGGGACTGGGGTTGATCTACTTTGTCATTATCTCAATATTTTTAAAAAAAGTTATTATCTTCAAGATTTTTTAAAAGTTAAGTCATGTTTTTACCAGTCATTCAGATTACCTTTGGATCTATAAAATCAATCAATTTAAGTCAAGCTAGCTACTATCACGTTGTTTAATTGAAAAATTGAGTTAAGCAAATAGTTAGGACGAAAGGTTTTGAGATTAACCTATTTGGCTAGGTTTAATAACACTATAAAAAAAAAACTCTTTGTGCTCTTAACATTTTTTTTTACATTTAAAAAAATTTGATTTGACTGTGGTGAAGTATCAGCCAATAAACGAGGATAAAAGCTAAAAGAATTGTGGTTTTTAAACAATATCAACTATTCATTTTTACAATAAATCTTTTTATACTTCGGTCATTAATTTTTATTTTTTATTTTTTTTATTTTTTAAATTTATATTAGCATAGTTTTATTTGTTAAAGTTTATTTTTCTTCACATACTCTTACATATATAAAGTATATATTAAAAAAAATCTAGCATTAAATTAAAATCAATGAGACAAAATACAATTTTAGATTATTGTTAAAAAATAAAAGAAAAAAAATTAAATTTAACACAAAAAAACATAACTTTTTTTCATTTTTAGCAAGGTAAACTTCTATGTATTATTTAGTTTTTTATATTTCAGCTTGAAATTTTATTTTTTTAACGTTGTAGTCCTAAGATGTTAAGAAATTAGCAAAAAAATTGTTGATTAATTGTTAATCTAAGGCACATTTTTATTTGTTAGTCTCATCTATAATTCAAAACTTACTTTTTTTAGTGTGAAAGTCTCTATTTTATCATATTAAATCTGAATCATTCTAGGATTCTAATTTTAACATCATATTTATTTTTTATTTTTATATCTTTAATACTTGAAGATATATTTTACAGTATAATTTTATACTCTTAGATGTTAAAGTCTAAAACTATATCCTAACACTCCAAATACCAAACTAATTATTATGGAACTTTTGATATTTTAATCAAACCCTAATGGATAATCATAAATTAGTTACGATATCAAGTTTTAATTTTTAAAATATAATAAAAATATGATTTTATTATTTTGAGAAAATATGCATGGAAAACCTTTAGGATTTAACCATTTTTTTTTAATTTTTGGTTTTTTTGAAATTTAAGAGAAAAATCAGATATTTTTAATATCAAATTCGTATCTTACAGTATAAGTCTATGATACAATATTAAATAAAATTATTGGAAAAACACGTAACAAAGGAGTAGATAATTTCAAAATGGTCTTTGAAATTTTTAGATTTTTTGGCTAAACATTAAAATAAAAACAAATTAAAAACTAAGGGAAAGATTTTAGGGTGTGTTTGAAAAACATGCCCTTAGTCTAAAGGGTTGAGTTAGTTGGGCCCGAGACTAATGCCTAATTTAGTTAGATTAGGTTGACCGAAGAATTAACAATTCCTTCTTTTTCTTGTTGTTTTTTTTTTAAAAAATACCTAGATAGACTATATTAAGGGTTCAATCCAACTTACATGGTCACTGACCTAAACCAATGACCATGTAAATTTTGTAGCATACAAAACATGAATTAATATTCATGTTTTACTTGTTTTAGTTTCAAGATATATCAATTAGGGCTAAAAGAAGAAGAAGAAAATATACCTAACTTAGAGGTGTACTTGGTTGTTGTACCTAGAAGACCTAGCATGAGGATGGTGGAGACATTGGTAAAAAAGTTAGCGGTTAGCAAGATTATTGGTGCTCTTATTACTGGTCTAGAAAAAAAAAGCTCCACTGCTATTATTGTTATTCATGGAAGAAGTGGAGGAGAGGAGTTGGTGAAAGAGATGCACAATTATTGGTGTAGGAGGTTGGTATTGGTGAAGGAAAAAATAACAGGGAAATGTTTTGGTGGTGAAGAGGAGAAATAAGGGAGGTTAAGACGAGAAGGACAAAAAAAATGGTGTAAAGGATTTTTTTTTGCTCCTTCTTCACTCTAATTTTTTTTTTTATGCATGAAATTCATCTTTATTTATAGAAAATAAAAAATGAACATGTGGTTTTTATTAGAAATAAATCCTGGCCCTTGATTCAAATGGGAAGGATCTCACCTATCAGTCAAAAATCACCATTATAAGTGAAAAAAATCGGCTGGAAAGGGTGATCGGGTCCACCTCTTTTATATAGTGCGTATTTTACACGTGCCAATAAATCTTTCCCCTTTTCATTCAAATTAGTTTCTAAATTGTTAAGTATTGAATTTGTCATTAAAACTTTAATAGTTTTGAATCATTGAAATCATTTTTTTTTCCTCAAACCCAGTATAAACCAATTGCTAGTTTTTTGCCTTGAGACCCAAGGATTCTATACAAAGCTAGCCATAGAGCTCAATCTAAATTAATTTAACGTAAAAATAATGTAATTAAAAAAAGTTAAGTAACAAAAAAAATAAAAACCATGAAATCACTTTTGTAATCATATTACCTTCGTCTGGGTTTATCATGTTTTTAGCTATAGTAATTTCACTTCTTGTTTTAGTTCTTTTACTAATAATAATAATAATAATAATAATAATGAATTATTATTATTATTATTAAATATTAAAAAATCAAGAAGGAAGAACTAAAATAATTAGGTTGGTAGTAAAGAAAATATAGAAGCAAATTTTATCATGACAGAAAATTATGGATAAAAATTAAGAAGAAATAAAAATAGAAATATAATTAAAGAATAAATATTAAGAGATATCAAAATATTTGTATCCGTAGATTCTTTCCCACAAAAAAAATATAATTAAGAAGAAATATCATTATGAAAACGGTATGTGCCTGCCCTGCTATTTCTTTTCCACCAAATATTTATGAAGCTCGATTTGACTCCCAGATCTGTACGAAAACGAGGAAGGAAAAAGAGCAGCCGCGGCGCGGCATCTCGAGTATGGTCCTACCACTAGGCCCAAAAATTATAAATTAGTTAACTAATATTTCTGATATTTTGTTTATTTTTTAATTTTAAAAGGGTTTTTAAAACAAATTAATTTTTTTTATTTCAGATTAATTTCTTTTTTATTTTTGATATATTAATATTAAAAGTGTTTATTTTTTAATTTTAAAACAAATTAATTTTTTTATTTCAGATTAATTTTTTTTATTTTTGATATATTAATATTAAAAATAAAATTTAAAAAATATTATTTTAATATATTTTTAAATAAAATATATTTTAAAAAACAACCAAGACAACCATGTATCCGCAATTTAATTTTACATCTTTATTTATTTTCATGAATAATTATGTATACCTTTAACAGTTGGAGGCATGTAAAAGAGAGTGAATTTATGTGAACCATTTCAGTTAGTTTTGATAGAGAATAAAAATACAAGGGAAAGATGAATTAAAAACACAGTAACTTTTATAAGAATACGATTAAATATATAAAAACAGAATCTTAAAATAGTTAAAAGCCGTTTCCCCTTAGATACGGAAAACTGGTGGTGTCGTGATTTTCAAGTTGAAGTTGAAACGGTACAGCTTCCAAATCTGGAAGCATGACGCGGCTAAGACACGGCCTATCTCACCAAACCTAACCTCGTCCTTTAGTTTTCAGAACTCCTACCGTCGATCTAACGACCAATCACTTCGGAAAACACATGACCATCAGTTCCTCTTTTATTGTTCATGTCTTAAACATTACAAAGAAACCAAACCATGAGGAACAGTTTCAGTTTTAACAGACGCCACCTCGTCCTCGCCATCCCGATCCTCCTCCTCCTTATCACAACCGTGCAATCACGTTACTCCCCCTTTGATCCGTCTGATCCAATCTCCGATGGCGTCCACAACAATCAGTCCCTTAATCAAACTACATCATCGCCTTTCCATCTCGCCCTCAAGAGTAGTGCAGAGGAGACGTGCGAGCAGACCTACGGATTCCTGCCCTGCACTACGACGGTGATTGGAAACTTGTTTTTGATTCTCGTCTATGGCTACTTGATGTTCCTTGCCGCTACATATCTGTCTAGTGGGAGTGAGCTTTTGCTTCAGATTCTGGGACCTGGTATTATTGGTGGCTTGTTTCTTCCCGTCCTTGGTGCTCTTCCTGATGCATTGCTCATTCTCGGTAATTTCATCTCCTTGTTTCTCTTTTTAGTTGTGGAAAATATGAATGATTTGAGGTAGGATTTATTAATTTCAACTTTTACTAATCTCGTTTCGTGATCTGGATATTTAGGATTTAATTTTCAATTGTTTAATTAAAAATGACAATGAACATTTTGGATCAATATATATATTGTTTTCGGTGTGAAATTATCTGGTTTTTGAATCTGATGGTTTTACCGGAAAAAAGAAAAGAAAAGAGTTTTATATTTTCTTCCTCTGGATTTTGTTTTTTAAAATTTGTAGTTTTTAGACTTTTTCTTTTTGTGCTTTATACTATTGCCTGCTCTTTACACACACACACTTTGTTTACCTCTTTCTATATTTTTTCTTTAGTCATTTATATTTACTTATAGAATTAAACATTTACAGTGAAACATTGAATCTGAAAATGAAAAGAATTAGTTTTTATGTGAATGTGAATTTTCTGTGTTACGGATACAAGGAAAGTGATTGTCGAATCATTTTGATTATTACTGCCAATTGTATTGTATATGGCGATTTTGGTGACACGATCGAGATAGCTTTTGTTTGGTGACGTTGTCTAATTTTCTCCCCTTCGCTCCATAGTTTCTGGACTTTCTGGAAGTACTGAAACTGCTCAAAGCCAGGTCTCGGTTGGAATGGGCTTGTTGGCCGGGTCAACTGTAATGCTTCTTACAGTCATCTGGGGATCGTGTGTTGTTGTCGGAAAATGTGACATGCGTGAGACAGAAAATTCTGCAATAGACCGAAAGGACACAAAAAGATTCAGCCTAACTGGTATGTCTCTTTTCTTAGAATTAACATGGTATCGACAGAACTTAGAGACAGACGCTGAGTTCTGGTAGATTTAAAGCACTAGGGCATCAGAAAATGTGGTTAATATTGTTTACCATTCTTTATAAGTAGTATTTCTTAGATAATATGCAAACTGAAGTATCAGACTTAACTTATTTACTTAAACTATGGAGAAATCTTGCGAGGCTGTTAATCTGGTAAGATCTAGAGGTATAAGGTTATGCTCAATCTGTATCAGTTTTCTGAAGCCCAGATTTACCTTCCAAGACAGGATTTTTTTGTGCAGTTTAATTGTTTCCTTGGGTTTTTTTTTTGGATAAATGCTACCCCTCTCTTGAAAGTGATGCATTTTGTCTTGCGAACACATATTTATTAAATATGTTGCAATTAAATGTATGATGCATGAGGACATCAAATATAGTGAACATTTTCATAAAATTTCTTGAGATTACACATCATAAGCTTTCCGAATATTGAATGCTGGCCTTTTGTACATGATAGAATGGTTCTGATTGCCCTCTCTCTTGATAAGTTATTTAATTATATACACAAGACTGTCAATTATACAAGGAAATTTAAATTTCTACGTGCTAAATTACAGAGTAATTTTAGGAAATTTTACATCTAAATCTCCTCTCCTATTTATCAGAGTATTTACAATCTAAATTAACATCTATTAACAAGGCATAATTTATGGCATTCTATTGACTCCCCCCACAAATTGATGTGGATTATCTATAAGCATCAATTTGTTTGCAAGAAAATTATGTTGTTACTGTGTGAGAGCTTTGGTAAAAATATTTGGCACTTGAAGATTGCTAGACACACGAGAAAGAGAGATAGTTTGAGCTTCAAACGCATTACAGATGAAGTAGCAATCAATGTTAACATGTTTAGTGTGTTCATGAAGAAAGAGTCTGAGATTAACTGAAATGTGAATGATACTAGTGTTTATTAGCATGAAGGGAAGTAGGGCAACCTGAAGAGAAGCCTAGTTTAGCCAATAGCCCTCAGAGCCAATGTATGTCAACATAAGCTTGGGACATGGCCCTATATTTAGTAAAGGACTTAGAAACACAATCTTATTTCTTGCTTTTCTAATAAATAAGAGCCAGACCAAGAAACATCCACCAACCTATAGTAGAACGTCGAGTATCACTACATCCGACATAATTACATAATCAAATATCATTATATGCTAAAGATCAAGTGAACTAACAAAAAGATAGAAAAGTCCCTCCAAAGCTGTGACATGGACATAGCGAATGATTCATCGAATTGTAGCTGTATGAAGGTGCCCAGGGGGAACCATGAACTAGCTACCATGTTGGACCATATAAGAAATATTAGGTTTAGTAATTGTAAGATAGACCAAGTTGCCAACCAATATATGATAGGCTATAGGGTTTGATAACAAATCACCCTCTTCTTTAAGTAGCTTGAGATTAGGTTCCAAGGGAGTAAGTATTAAGAGAAGAGTCCTGGAGACCAACAACAACCATCAAATCCTAGATATACTTGTATTGTGATAGAAAAATATTATATGAATCAACAGTAATTTCTGAACCAAGAAAATATGTAAGGGATCCCAAATCCTTCATGTGAAAAGAATCATGTAAATATTGCTTTAATTAGGAGATCAAAACCAAATCATTACTCGTGATAATTATGTCGTCAACATACACTAAGAGAATGACAAACCCAATCTTGGTTTTGCAAAGAAACACGGATGCATCATAATTGCTTTTGAGAAAAGCAAACTTGAGTAAGGTATAAGTAAATTTCTCATACCATGCATAAGGGGCCTATTTAAAACCATACAAGGAGCGGGGTAACTTGCATACTATTGAAGTAAGGGTGGAAAGTAAACCTGCAAGATGACGCATATAAAGATCTTCCTTGAGATCCCTTTGAAGAAAGGTGTTCGTCACATTCATTTGATTCAAAACCCAATTTTGAGAAGCGGCAATAACCAACATTGTGCGGATGGTAGTCATTTTTGCCAATAGAGCAAACGTTCCCTTATAACTTATTTCATATTCTTGATTATTTCCAAGAGCTACGAAATAGGCTTTATACCTGTCCAAACTAAAATCATACTTAACCTTAATAGAATAGATCCACTTATATCATCCTAGTGGAATCACACCAGTAGGACAATTCACCACTTCCCAAGTTTTATTAGCTTTAAGAGCAAGTAGTTCTTCCTGAATAGCTTGTTGTTAGGGATTACAATGGGTTATTCATGGATTGGGTTTTGTGGCATCCTTATTCAAACCTATTTCTACAATTTTTAACCGAACCCGATCGAATATAAACCAAACCCGACCTAATTGAGTTTCGAATATTTATTGGGTACTGCTAGGTATCCTCATGACAATAATATAAATAACAAGTGTGAAATATATAAAAGCAAGCAAAGCTAAAAGTGATTTTGAAGCAAACAGACCCGAATGTTCCTTAAGAGTTATTCATGATCTTGCAAGAAATACAAAAACAATATTCACTTAACCACTGATTATCAAAGCTATTTATAATATAGAATGACATTATTTGTAGAAAATTCCCCTTTAAAATATGTTTTGCCCAAATTTCCAAATTATTATCTCACTAATTAAACTAAGCAGCTTTTAAACAATTAGATACCTAAAAGAATCATTCTAACCACCACCAAATTGATTATAACAGACAAGATGAATGTTTACTCTTTTCCTTATTAACAATTTACATATCAAATTTTGTCTAGCATGTACATTTGCTCATGGGCATAAATTATACGAAGAATGACAATTGATCCCTGAAAACTTGTCCAAAATTAATTTTTTTTAATTTTATTCCCCTTTATATCTTGGTTTTTGCTTATCAAAAAATGTTGTAAAGCCTTTCAAACAATCTTTTGTGTTCAAGATTTGCTTATAGTACTCTACCAATTTCAATTTCAAATCTGATGGTAAATCTATCTCAAGTCCCTTATATCCTTTTTTTTTTTCCATTCTAATTGCTATAGAACCTTGTCAAGAGTACACACGTCACAGTGAGTGCCAACAAATAGAAAGTAACAAATTAGTTCTTCTGTTCATAATATGTTCGATGAATTTATTCAAAGAGCTTCCAAATGCCTTCTTCTTCTTAAAAGAATTGAAGAGGCAAAGAGGAAAGTGTGAAGTTTAGAGAAAAACCTAAATTTTTTTATTTATATATGCTTAGTATAAATGTAATTTTTCAAACTTTAAGATTATCTATATCCCAAGGCATAATGGATGGATTGGACAAAAAGCATGTTTCTTTTTCGTAGGGAACGATGCATAAAGCATACACACCTAAAAATATGAAGATTTGTATAAGGCCTGAAACATGAAAACTTGAAATCCAAAACTAGGGAAGGCAATCTATTTATGAGAAAGGTTGTTGCGGTAAATGCTTCTACCCAAAACTTAGAAGGAACTGGAGACTTAATGAGCATGGTTCTGTCGACATTTAGAAGATAACGATTCTTTCGTCCAACTACTTTATTTTGTTGTGGATTATATGGACAAGAATGTTGAGAGATAATATACCTTTAAATTGCAAGAAATATTAGAACACATGAGATATATATTCTCCACTCAAGTCGGACCAAATAATTTTAGCATCAACTGAAAATTGAATGTCAAAACTAAGAATAGTTTGAACATATAAAAAACTTTTGATTTGTGCCACAAGAAATAGATCCATGTATACTTGTTATGGTCATCAATGATTGTCACAAAATATTTGTATTGGACATGAGAAATAATAAGACTAATACCTTAAACATCATTATGAATGATCTCAAAACTATAGGTGACTTTATTTCTTTCAGAAGGAAAGAGTTAGGTTTTACTTTTGCCAAGTTTACAAGTTGCACAATTAGAAAACACAATGTAAGAAGAATACTCTTTATTATTCATTAGACCAAATTTCAACATATTAGATAGAACCTTAGAAGATAAAGACAATACAGAGAAAGAAGACAAACTTTGTGGAATAGGTAGTTGTAGACATAAAGGACATCCATGCTTAGGCTCATTATCAATTGCCCTGACATTTGGTCATGCAAAACAAAAACCACAAGGAGTAAGATGTATATCATAATTTTGGTCTACAAAGCTGGCCAAAAGAAACTAAATTTAGGTAATACAAGAACATCCTTAAAGTAAAAAGATGCATCACCAATTGCTATATTAGGTAGAGCATTTTTATTGGTTGTTTGAATATGTGAAGAGCCATGAAACTCTTACATTACTTAAATCATTTAGAGAATTATTCATATGATTAGAAGCACCAGCATCTAAGATCTAAAAGAGATATGAAGAACCGGTACCTTGAAGACCCAATGCTGAAAATGAACTCACAATTATTTCTTGTATTGTTTCCTGAGTTAGAAAAGGTGTTAGAGACTGCAAACCAGCAACATAAGTTACAATAACAAGCATAGGTGGCTGTAAGTCACCAGTAACAACAACATGATGGACCTTGTTGAAGGGTTAAGGATGAATAGTACAATCCTTAATAATGAATGTGCCCTGATTGCTTGCAGTAATTATAAAATTCTTAAGGATAGTTGGGAGGATTATGGTCATATTTCTTGCAACTTTAGCATTATGTGGTGCTCATGTCACAACCTTTTCCCTTGCATTAAGCAACATAGGCAACTAAAACAGTATTAGAAGCAACACGAGACTGCTTCATAATATTTCAAGTATTGAGTGTTGTCCCTCGTGCAAGAGTTCTCATAACAGACCTTCAAAGTCAGAATAGGATCTCTGTTTACTAGAGAGGCACATATAGATTCAAACTCGAGCCTTAATTTCATGAGAAATTGATCTCTTTAGCTAGTTTTGTATATGTGTTGTATTATAGAGACCATGGTTGCAACAAGGTCGGAATAATCATTTTTAAAAATAAAATAACCAGGGTAGCAGTCTTGAATTGATAAATCCCCCCTTGAGTATAGTTAGCAATGGCTAACTCAAGCTGGAAACGCCTAACATTGTTGTCATAGTTATAGACTTGAGATAATTCCACATAGCATTTGCACGTAGAGATAATAAGATGTGGCTTTATAGTTCCAAGAATTTAGGACATGATTTTATTATCTTTGGCATCCCAAGTTTCCTTGTCCGTCAGAGACCTCCCAAGCAACATAATTTTTGCTAGTGAATCAATCAGAATTGACAAACAATATCTAACTTCTCCATAAGTACTAAGGCTATGACTGGGAAAACTAGAACTAAGATTTTTTAGAGAATGACTCTGAAATTATAACAGAATGGTTTGAATTATTGCCAGTTATATAAAGAAACTTAAATCTATACATACTAATTACATAGTGATTTTAGGAATCTATACATGGTAAGCTAAATCTCCTCTCCTAAATACAACCTAAATTAACAGCTATTAATAATGCATAATTTATGGCATTCTATTGACAGTACAGAAAGGGAAAGGTTGAGTGAAAATAAGAAATAAAATGTAATATTTAGAGGGAGCTAAGCTTAGCAGCAGATGCATGAAAGGAATGATGGGGGGAGGGATTTAAATCCTACAGAAATTGAAAGAGAGGGGGAGGGGCTGGGGTTGTGAAATGTGAAACATTATACTGATAATGGAAGCCATCAAATTCTGAAGTAATCACATGGTTACTTGTAATTTTATAAACAAATATCATTCTAAAACATTGCACATTCATTATCAAATTTATTGCACTGATTACAATTGGAGCTGTGATGTGAAACAGTATGAAAATTGTGGTTGAATATACTAGATGCCTCCATACTCAAAATAATTTATCCATGTTTGCAGGCAGTGGAGTTACTACTGATATTTGGACATGCTATGCTGCAAGAATAATGGCTATATCTGTTGTTCCATTTATTGTTGTTCAACTACTGCAAACCCTCCATTCAACTTCAGGAAGGCACTTAGCAGTCTTGATTGGGCTGATTTTATCTCTTGCTATCTTGATATCTTACTGTCTTTACCAGGTAACTATTTTTCTTTCCTGTGTACGTAGTTTGTGGATATTATTAAGCTGTTTTTTTCATTGAGAAGTTAAAAGCTACCTCGTTGTTGCAGTCCCCACTTCCTTTGTAGCCCATAAAATTACAAAGGCTTGCTTTTTGGCTGCATATTTTTGGCAGGAACTAAACGGGCATTCCGCATGCTTTCATATTTTGTAGTTCATTGAAATAGGAGCCTATGTTTAGAATTGAACTCGGTATGCATGGGAAGCATAGTTTTGATCTTGTCTCATATGTTTCTAATAACACAGTTAGGTTATTATTTCTCTTAATATAACCTCTCTAGATTGGGGCCCTACAATTTGACTTAATTATAACTTTAATTCCTAAACAATTTGGCATTGCAAATGTTGCTATGTTCAGTAACATGTTATAATTTCAAAGATCGATGAAGTTTATTTGGTTAAGGATGATATGCATACTAAAATTATAAGAAGTCTCGATCTCCATGGATGCGCAGTTTCCAACGTTGATGCATGTTAAGTTTAGATTCTTTTGATACCCTCGTGAGACCTAATAATTCCTCTCAAGTTTCATTATATTCAAAATTCTACAAATGTCATTTAATGATTTTGTACTTGACAAATTAATGTGGAAATCAACCTCTTGATTGGTGGTAGCCTTTAAGGGCCTAAGTGTTACTCCGTACTTTGTGAACACAATAAATGTACTATTTATCATCATGTGAGTGAGCTGCATCCTAAACTGACATGCACCTTGTGGAAGGTGACTTGCTGGATAAGGTGTCATGTCGAGTTGCCGTTTGCTGCTTCAATGAAAATGTGCTCAAAACCAAAGAACTTTCTTTTGCATATTGTGAGAAAATCACATCCACCGAATCTGGTTTTGGAAAAGGAGTATGAATAGACCCCTTATCATCACAGACTACTTGTTTTTTGAGGTGTGACTTCTTGCTAGTTTAGACCAGAAGCCAGGCAGTTATTTGGTAAATCTAGTTTATTTTCAGTGGACCCTAGCAATTTGCATGTTTTAGTAAATCGAGAATGTGAATATCTGAAAAGCTTCGTAGAAACTTTTTTTTTTTTGGCGATTTTTGCTCTTGGTAATTAATGGCTTATTGCTCTAAGCAAGTGCAAAAAATTTAGCTACCAGTGTATGTTTTCTCCATTCTAGGATCTGTGATTTGTTTACAATGTTGCACGTTTGTTAGGGTGGATTAGTTGAATATATCAATGTAAGATTGTGCATGCTATATTGTGGAAATAATTACTTCAATTTTTCTCTTTTTTGTCACTGAAGAAATTTATTGCTAGTAATGTTTTTAACAATTGTCGGACAGCCATACAATCTATGTTTGAACTTGATACTACTTTGGTGTTTTCCCTCGCTTAAAATAGGTTAGGAATCGACTCAGTTGCCCTATTTAGTAGTTATATTTTAAGGCCCAAATGTTAGATACTGCGGCTTGGGTTCTTGTGATAATTGAGTCAAATAATGTGTGTTCGGTGCCTGCCTGTGTGTTCTCAGGTGCTACAATCTAGCCTTCTACGATCGGTTTTTGGGGCTTCTTGCCAAATTAATGTTTTTCCCTTCATATTATATCGGACAGGTCTTTCAGCCTTGGATCCAGGAGAGAAAACTTAAGTATACAAGGCACAAACTTGTGATGTCAGGAATTTTAAAGCATTTAAAACAGCGTGCTTTAGGAAGGCTTTTGACTGATGACAGTTCACTGGATGAAAACGTCGTAAAAAAGTCAGTTCCATGCTTCCATTACACCTGAACTGATAGTCTTTGCCTTTCAATCTATACATCTTTTAATTTGTAATTTTCTAATGTATATGCCATGCCAGGTTGTTCCACACTATTGATGAGAATGGTGATGGTTACCTTTCTGCTTCTGAATTAAAGGCACTGGTCATAGGAATCCGGTTTGAAGAGATAGACTTCGACAAGGATGATGCTGTTTCTAAATTAATGAAAGATTTTGACACATCTTTTGATAATCGTATTGATTTGGGGGAGTTCACTAACGGCATCAAAAAATGGCTTGATGAGGCAATACGTGCAGGAGGTGGCTCTCCTGACCCTGGTCCCCGGACACATAAGTACTTGGATGCCTTTCATGATGTAAGTGGCAGTATTGTGGCTCACCTTAGTGCCATAGTATCATATGATCATTTGATTTTGTAATTCATGCAGAAAACAAAGAAAGCACACGCTCTGTTGAGGTCTCCGGAACCAGAGGAGGGACAGAGTGACGAGGGAGTCAAAAACCCCAGGTGGACGTCCTTCAAAGCATCACTAATGTTGTTGGCTGGAGCTGTTATTGCTGCTGCATTTGCGGATCCTCTTGTGGATGCTGTTGACAATTTCTCTGATGCAACAAGTATTCCTACCTTCTTCATCTCATTTATTGCTCTTCCGTTGGCTACCAACTCTAGTGAAGCTGTGTCAGCAATCATTTTCGCTAGCCGTAAGAAAGTCACCACTGCCTCGTTAACATTTTCTGAGGTGTGTTTCTTACTTACCAGTCCCAGTGTTTCAGCTTCCTGCTCTTTAAAATTGATTGTAATTTACTGTAGGCATTCACAGCTATTTAAAAGGTCACATTTCAATCTAAAATAGAAAAATTTCGAGTACAGTTTTATGGCTTGTCTTCAAGAACACAATTTCTGATAGCCAAAGGAGGCAGCAGCAAAAGCACAGTGCTATTCTGAACCTGTTATTGATTTCTATTTCCAAGCTGAATGCATTTCAATTTGAGATGGTTCCTTGCATTATCTCCTCTAAATGTCAACTCGTTTCTGTTGGCATGTGATGGAGTATCCTGTCTAAAAAAACCCCGTACAGCACTAACCATTTACATGGTAGTGAAAAATGGGATATCCTAAGAAGCACAAGCTCAATGAACCACTTACGGAGATTCATAGTATGGATGTTAGTTGTGCGAAAGGTTGCCATTGAAATGACTTGCCTTAATTACAGGGGATGAAAACAAACAAAGAACTATCCTCTGTTTAATTTCAGAGATAACTCTGTGCCTTGCTTACATTCTTAGGAGTCAACTTGCAGTCTTATGTTAGTATATAATCATGCAATCATGAAAGAAACTGCGGTTTTTTTGAATGCTGACCTTGATGGCTTTTCTTACTGCAGCTATACGGGGCAGTCACTATGAATAATGTCCT
This sequence comes from Populus euphratica, assembly GCF_000495115.2. Taxonomy (NCBI): domain Eukaryota; kingdom Viridiplantae; phylum Streptophyta; class Magnoliopsida; order Malpighiales; family Salicaceae; genus Populus; species Populus euphratica. Next base: position 283,007 of record NW_011500056.1, read on the forward strand.
TTGCCTATCAGTTTTCTTGGCCCTTGTTTACTTCAGGGAATTGACCTGGGACTTCTCAGCTGAAGTGCTGGTTATTTGTATTGTGTGCATCGTGATGGGCGCCTTTGCCAGCTTCCGCACCACATTTCCCCTCTGGACCTCTTTTCTGGCTTACTTCCTGTATCCATTCTCTCTGGTACTGGTCTATGTTCTTGATTATGTCTTGGGTTGGTCATAGGTTTGTGCAAATTGAAACCAGAGCAAGGCTCGTAGTTTGATCTTGTGGGATGGTTCCTGTTTGATAGAGAACACATGGCTGAGACCAAAGACTTTTATGATAGTGTTTTTTGGCTGTCCAAGCGTGATTCTGAATTTTGTTGGACACATGAGCTGATCCAGAAGACATTGTACTTGTGATTTTCTTGTGACATTTCCTATTTACAGTTGTGCTTTTTCAGACTTCAAAGCTCCTGTCCCTCCTGGAAAACAACCCTTCCTCGCTTTTTTTCCTCATGATTTAAATTCTAGTTGTACTTATTTTTAAAATAATTTTTATATTAAAATATATGATAATAATATTTTTTATATTTTTATATCAATGATTCAAAATATATAAAACATATTTAATTTTAACAAAAATTAAAATTTTTAGAAACATGGTTTACATGTGTTCCCAAACGATGTTTTAATATACCACTACATAACTTTATCTTTTACTATAGTTTTTTTTGTTTATTTTTTCTATTTGTTCTTACATTTTAAAATTTTTATTTTTTTTGGTTATTTTTAGATCATTTTGATATACTAATATTAAATATATATATATATTATTTTAATATTTTTATAAATTAAAAAATATTTTAAAATATAACCATAAATACATTTTCAAAAACAAGCTATAACAGCTGAGCAAGACACAAACGGGACAGGGACTCTAATGGATGAATATTTTGGCGATTTCCTTACTAATCATAAGGGATTGATTAATGCTCCAGCCAAACAGAACACAACTACGAAAAATTCCCAGGAGAGGTTGTCGTCTGAGAGGGAGACATTCAGCATCTCCTGACATCATCATCGAAAACATTATTGCAATAAAAATACTTTTGTGAGAGCATTTTATTAAAGGTAATGAAGAATAAAATGAATTGAATATTTACATAGGGTTAGTATACGTAAATTATGAGTTAGGGATTTTCGGCCTCAAAATTCATATTTCATAGGGGGGCGTGTTTGACTTGTTTAAAATTAAAAAAAATATTTTTTTTATTTAAAAATATTTTTTTCTTATTTTTGAATTGTTTTAAAATGTTGATGTTAAAAATATATTTAAAAAATAAAAAATATTATTATCTTATTATATTTTTAAATACAAAATAATTTGAAATACAGAGAGTCCATCTTTTACCATAAACGATGTTATGAGAAACACCATGGGTATTTTTAGAAGCAGTCCCGCGGCTCTAACCGAAGCTGCCTGTCCGGTTGCCAATGGTGGTGGCTGGATCTCTCCCCCTTTATTTCTTCTACTTGTGTAATTTGTTTTAAGTTCTAGTCTAGCAACTCAAACCATGATAGCATGTTTTCTATGTACAATACTCAATTTTATTTTTGTGTTTTTACATGACTTTTTGCACCAATTGATCCAAAGTTCATGTTTATTTCAACAATTTTTAATGAATACGTTTTAATAATTTTTTAATATTATTTCAACAATCATTCTTAAATCAGTTTATTTCCAAAACTAATATTATAATATATAAAATAATTTTATATTTTTTAAATATATATTTCCAAAACCTAAAGCCAAATTCAGCACTTGGTCATCAAAATACAAATGCAGACCTCCTAACCTCCCCAGTCTCTCTCTTCTCGATCTCTTGCCCTCACATGACCAAGATTTAGGGGTCACTTTCAAACTCTTAGCTACAAAGCCATATTTATACATATCCACTCTTCTTCAAAAGTTATTAATGGGAAAAGGGAGTCAAGGACTGCCGACTACATATAGTCTCATGGAGAGGAACAGCTGGCCTTCCTCAGATAGCACATGAGGTGAGCAAAAGAGAGAAATAAACGAAGAAAAAGCAGGCTACTTTATATAGGTGTTCATAACTTCAAATTCAAATCAATATTTTCTCCTACTTCATCACCAGTGTAACCATTACTAGACTTCGTTGGATGGCCAATTTGCATTATTGCTGGGGGCAGGAAGCAATAGTAGGTCTGCTGTTGATTTGGTACAATTGCCCCTGGCTGCTGGAGAATTTGATCTTCCACGTTACCCTTGAACAAATTCACGAGAGAAAGAGAAAAGTAAGTGGATAATGTTTCTTAATACAAAAAAATAAAAAACAAAACCAGTGAAATGGTTTGCTGTTTAAGTAATCTCACTTGATACGGCAGTGAATCGAAATCAAACGATTCAAAGTTATGGAAGTCCAGATAAGCTGAAGGCTTGAGCTTGAAGTCTATAGATGTCAAAGTTGTAGCAGGAGGAGGGGCTGGAGCAATGAAATCTACATTGCATGCCCCATTTTCTTTGATGATTTTCTTTGAAGTGGGCTCCAAGATACAAGTAGAGCACGAGGAGTCTTCTCTGAAATGGGCACAGGGGTATACAATAAAAACACTTGTAAAGTAGAATATTCAAGGATGCCATGAAGAATAAGAAAAAAATTAACCTGCAATTTCGGCTGCTGAAACTGAAATTATACAAGCCTCCATTGCCAAATGAGGTATTTGTGGGACACTTGTAGCAGTGGAAAGAAGAACCTGGTGGATAGCCTAGCGAAAAGGGATGCGGTCTCTTCTTGCCAACCATCTATACTTAGATGTGAAACAAATTCACAAACAAGAAATGCTTCCCATCATTTTCATTCAATTCAAAACCAATAAAAATTTCCCATCAGGACATTTACAAATTGGTGTGTTCCTTTTTTTCTCCCCCTTTGAATTGTATTAAGCATTATTGTTAAAAAAAAATAAATTAATTGATTATACTAAAACTAAAGAAAAAATATATAATGAGTTAAAGTGTATATTGCATTCATTAACTCACTGATTAATAGATGAGTTAAATCACCTTCTCTTCCTCTATCCAAACAGGTATGTAGTTGTCATAATAACTTTGGTTTGAAGGGGGCTCCATCTGAGGATTTTGCAAGGATGATGATGAACTTCCTGACGAGGCATTTACCTACACAATTTCCACGAAATATATATTGCAAAGCAAGATTATTTAGGATTCACACAAAAAGATCACACTAAATTTAAGAAATAAATTAAGAAACCACACGCGCATTTAGAAGGAACTATATATCTTACCATTGAGCATGAAGAAGAAGAAGAATGTTGTCGATGTTGCTGTGCTCTTTGCATCAAACTAGGAAGAGGCCAAATGGGGTTGGATTCATAAGGTAAATTCAAATTAGGCCGAAAAGCAAGCGCAGGATCAACCCCACAATTTTCCTTTTCAAGATTGTAATAACTAGAATTCCACATCTTAGGCATATTTTTTTGCCCTTGAACAGCAGCTGATTGCCACCCCACCGAATTTGCCGGTGGAATAGTACTGTTTGAGTTGATTAGTTCTATATTCTGGGGCCTAAACATTGAATTTGGAGATGAGAGATCAGGAAGATATGGGATTGAAGTAGAACGAGATTCATAAGAATTTGGAACTGGCATAGAGAGATTGGAAGGCTTAATTTGTGATATAGGAGCTGGAGAAGGCAGATTTACAGAGACATCGTTCTTCTGTTGCTCTTCAAGTCTTATCTTCTCTAGTTGGGCAACACCAAGCCCTCTTTGTGGCACTTTCTTTTGCTTGTGCTTCCTAGAAGATCTACTAATGTGGCCACTTCTAATACCACCATCACCATTACCATTACTACTAGTGTTACATTTCTTGGTTTGTTCTTCTTGAGCCATTGTTATAATTATCTTCCATAAAAGAAAGTTTTCAAGAATTCAAAGGAAACCCTAATAAAAAAAAGAAAGAAGAAGACATCACCCTCACTTTCCATGCTAGTGTCAGTATATATACCATTGTTCCTCTTCTTGGAACTTTCTTTTCATCAACATGCAAGATTTAGACAGCCACACAATAAATCTTGATTTTGCTGCAGCTGCTAGTACTAATAATACCGCACCACTATATGCATTGTTCTTCTTCGGCTAGTCTTGTTATAAAGGAAAGAGTTTCAGAAGAAGTTAAAGAAGCCAGATACAAAGATTTAGACAGAGAAAAAGACAACATGTCCAAATCTTGAGGTGGAAGAAACCATAATATGAAATCAAAATCTGACGATTACAACAGCAAAATCTAGACAACTTTAAGGACCCAGTTTCAAGAAAGAAAGGAAACAAACAGAAAAAGATTACCAAAAATCTCGCAAGGTATGGTGTCAAGATCGGTATGATTGAGAGAGAGAGAGCAAAAACCCTTCAGGCTAGAAAATTAGAGCGAGAGAGAGAGAGAGAGAAACAAAGTAGGGACTTGGAAGTGTAGAGAGAGAGAATCTGAGGAGGTTTCTGATTTTCTCATATCTTATTGTCGGAGAAGCAGATTACTTAAGCAAAAATTAAGTGGTAGAAAAATTCAAACCATGCAAAATCTAAAGTACTATTTAAGAATATCAGATACATTTTTCTCTCGATTTTTTCTTATGCCCAAATTCTCGCTCCACTCTCCTCTTTTCATTCCTACACCTACTCTCAGGATCTCTCTCACTCACTCACTCTCATTTTCTTTCTCTCTCAGTCAGATTTCATTTCTCTCTCTAAATTATGTGCTCAATTTTCTAAAAGGAGCTAAGAGACAAGTGTAAGCAGGCAATGCCACCTTTGCTTGTTTGTTTCATTTTAGGCATCCCAAGCTGGCTTCGCAGCTTTTTGGGCCTGTTGTGAGTCCTTCGGATTGTCCCTTACACACCTGCATGGAATTTACCACTTCGATTTTGGGATTTGGGTCCTTTTATTACTGGATTTTTTTTTTTTATTGAAGGGGTCTTTATGTATATATATATATATATAGACACACACATGTATTAATTTCGTGAAATTTTAATATTAATAACTTTAAATTAATAATTTTTAAATAATAAATTTAAAATTTAATCAATTAAATTATATTTTTAAATTTTTTTTTCATAGAATAGTTTGTTTGAAAAATAATATGCTTGAAATATTACACTTTTATCTACTAACTCCACCATTCCTAGAGTAATATATTTTATTTAAAATATAGAATAACTTCTTACTTATCTTGTAAATGATCTAAGGGTTAAACCTTTTTTCAGAATATCAAAATTTGAAGGTGTAATTAAGAGATATTTATACAAGAAAAATAAAAAATAGCTATCTTTTAATAAATTAGAAGGTTAAACTCGAGACTATATTAAAATATTCTTAAAGGATAAAGTTGTATGATATAACTATATTAGATATATTTTTCTTATTTTAGGATAAAAAATACAATATACATCTTAAATATAAAGAAGGTTATAATATGATATTCAATTTCTCAATCGCATTTAATTAATTTTGCTATATAACGCAAGCATTCTTTGAGCAAGGCATGTGAGCGCCCCAGAAGCTACCGGCATGGCATGGAGGTCTTGGTGATCTATCAAGGGATGACCACATCTTACAGCGGAAATAAAAAATAAATAAAAATAAAAAAGAGGATTTAATTAACAAAACTGGTAAAGAACTTGATATCATAAATTTAACGAAAGAAATTGGCCTGAAAATTGACTGTCAACTAACAGGGGAGCAGTCTTGACTGCCACTCTCCACACAGCCCATGTATAGTTACTCTTAAGCTACGTTGCAGGCCATAACAGAAATTTATTTGAAAACTGAAAACAAATATCTAGATATAGTTAATTTATTTCTTAAAAAATAATTTCAATTATAATTCAAAATCAATGCGTATGAACCAGTATTTTTATTTAATAACAAGATAAAAAATATATTAGATTTACCTACATTAACTTAGGTTGACATGAAAAATACACAAAAAAATATTACTAAAAAATTAAAAAAATTAATCCTCAATTATTGCCAATGAAAATCAACACTCAATTAAAAAAAAAAATAGAACTCAAGTCAATTAACTAAATTTAACATATAGACTATGCCTATCATTGGATTCAATAATTTTTTTAAAAATATTATTTTTTATTTAATTATATAACAATAAAATGCATGAGAATTGCTTTGTATGAAATATGTTTTCAAGGAAAAAAACTAGGAGAGGCACAGGAAACTGAGATAACAAAAGTAGTTTATTTATAACAAATGATAAAATTGTATTTTTTTAGTTTTAAATTAAATAAAAAAAATAGATCAATGATAACAAGGGATAAAATTGTATTTTTATTTTAAATTGAGGGACAAAAAATTCAATAAATAAAAAAATAGTTTGGATATTGTGGTTTAACCCATTAAAACTTATGATCTGAGTCATAGATTCAATCGGATTCAATAAATCTTATTTTTCTTAAATTTATATTAAACCTAAATATAAATAACCAAAAAAGAAGTTCAAGTGTGTAGGCCTATGTCTAAGCCTTTGAAAAAAAAAGCCTAACCATGTAGGACTTTAAGCTCATACCAATAGCCTATGTCTTATTTTTTTTTTTTTTTGAAGAGGAAAATAACTATCACTTACCTTTTTTATTATAAAAATAAAATAAAAAGATATTATACGTAACCTATTATAAAAGATGATGTGTCGTTTACTAATTCAAATTCTAACCACCACTATAATAGCTAAAAAATCAGGGTTATAGGTTTTATTGCTTAAAAAAATTTATTTTAAAGTCATTTAAACCACAAAACACCTTATCAACATCCTTAAAACTTGTAAAAATCAATTCATCAACCATAAAAAATAAAATAAAAATTCAAAATCAAATCAGGTTAGATTTATCTTCCCGGATTTTGATCTCTTTGTAGGTTACATTGAAACTTTAAACAATCACTATCAAATTCATCTCATTGCATGGAACTCATAGACATAATGAACAACTATTATGGTGATAAAAAGTGGCATGAATAATGAATTTATCTCTCATCATCAGAATCTGACGATCTCTCTCTCTCTCTCTCTCTCTCTCCCCCTCCCATTTCTATCATACTAGAGACTAAAAAATAAAAATGAGTTTTTGTACCAAAATTGAATTGCAAAAATTCAAGGAACCATATGAGTACAAATTAAAAAGTTAAAGGATTAAATTGAACTTTTCTTACTAACTTTGAACCCATCCATTTTTGGTGTCTTTTTCATATCGGTCATATTTCTTTTAATTTTTCCCATGGCTAACAAAAAGGAAGCATTTAGCCATCGATTTTTCAATTGAAGGACTTAGTTGATGAAAAAAAAATTTGGGATAAAAAAAAAGCACTACTCCAATCCACAATGAATTATAAAAGAGTACACAATGCCTATGTATATAGCATGAAAACTTCACATCTTAGTTTTCTTTATAATTAGTAGGTGATTTCCAATTAATAGTTAATCTGACAATTACTTCTTCTTTTTTATAGGATCCAACCATTATTTTTATTTTTTTGTTATTTCTACAAAACCTATATCATTTAATTATTCAAATTACCCTTTGAAATTTATTTTTCATTCATGGCCTATCTATACAAAAATTTGCAACAACAAATTTTACAAACAACTAAAGGAACTAAATAGTGAAGGTTCACTACCCTCACACTTTTTTTTTTATTTTCTTTTTTTTTTTTATATTTCACCCTCATATTTTTTTTTAATTTTCTCCTTTTCCCATAGCTTTTTTTTATATATTTCACCATCATATTTTTTTTTTAATTTTCTCCTTTTCCCATAGAAATTTATGAGAATTTTTTTAAAATATAGTAGAATGATAATTTTTTTTTTAAAAAAAAAGAGCCACAATGTAAGAGACAAAGAAAATATGTGATTAATCTCAATGTTTTTGAATTTTTTATTTTGGTGTAAATGTTTATCTTGTTTATTTTTCAATATATGAGAGATAAAAAAGACTAACAAAAAAGAAAAAGAAAAAATTATTGGCTAGTGGCTATAAAAAAAGATGATATTTGTATTGATGGATTTCCTTTCTTGAGAGGAGTTTAATAAAGGTAGTCATTTCCTCTAAATATGATAGGAAAAGAATATTGAGTTTCATTTGATATGTTTTGATTCGGTTAATTTTTATATTTTAAAAAAAGTTATGGTATTTTGGAGTTGTTAAATGATTTTTTAAGGTTTATATAATGTTTTCCTGTAAAAACAAGCTAAAAGTTAGGCTTTTAGATTCCAACAATATCAACCCTGATTTTTCCATCAGAGATGACTAGAAAAACAATTGTTTTAATATTTGAATTTAATTATATAATTATTTGTATAAAATTATGTAGATGCGTAAATCGAAAACCAGAGCTGGTCGCTCACGTAAAGTCGTAGCTAGCTCGTCTAGCAGCGATGAAGATATCTCCTTAGGTGCCTCTGAAGAAGAGGCACCTATACCACCTGCACCGTCTACCGATGTTACCTCTTCCAGCGTTACTTCACAGTGTAGAGGCGGCATGCCTTCGCAACGGAATCAATTTACCCGCAAGTACGAGGCACAGTGGAAGGATGACCTTTCAATGTAAGTTTGTTAAGGTTTTAGTTTTTTCTTTTTTATATTACAACATAATTTATTTCACTTATTTTCAGGTTCACAAACATTGAAGCCGCCCGAGTAATATCATCGACGTTTAAATCGTCGATGGAGATTTCATTGTTTCAGTGGAGTCAGATATCAAAGCATCCTAAATGGATGCCTCAAATCAATGCATGTTTTAACAGGTTTGAAGTTGGTATTAATTTATAATTTTTAGCTTATTAATTTAATTGTAAATAAATTATTATTTTTATCTAAACTTGTTCATTTATACACAGTACAAATTCT